>NW_027069740.1:259958-376131 GCF_002906115.3 Quercus suber
TGAAGGTAACCTTCGTACTGACTGAAAGATTCTGCCAGGTTGTAGCTGAATTGGAAGTTGGATATAGCTTAAAGAGGCATCGGAGAAGGTAGAAAATATCTTCTAAAGTCTATCACCTCCTCATTAAATGCTGTCCACCTAACACTCTGGCCGCATTAATGTGGAGGTGATACCTGAATAGTAGCTAAGCAGCTTTATGACCACTAAGCTGAAAGTTCCGGTAGGGACTAGATGGGACAGAAAGGAGCCCCCAGGATAAGAACTACACGTGTACAAAGGAAACAAGAAAAGAAACGAAGTATATAATGTAGAAACGAAGAGAACGGGGGGGACTTCTGACCAAAAAAGAAAAAGAAAAAGGAAAGAGAGAGAGAGAAGAACAGACCAATTGAAAGAGGGCCGAGGAGAGTTTTTCCTCATAGAACGAATCAATAGTATCCTTTATTACTTGATGAGTAGAACCCTTCCTGAAAAACAGTACTAGTTCTTGAGCCCATACTCTATAAATTTATTGTTTGGGCTTATTGGGCTGAAAACCCAACACTCAATTCAAATTGGGTCCTTACAGAAGTAATTACATTCCCCTTCCTTGAGATTTGGAGAAATGACACTCCACCCCAAACTTGAAGGGAAAAATATTTTCCCCTTTTACATTTGTTTGACCAAACTTTATTAAATTAATATTAAAATATTGTGTACTAACTTGCCTGTGCTTAAAGGTAGGTTTCCAAAATTATTCTCAATTTCAGAGTTAAAATCTCTTATTTTAAAATTTTAAATTAAAGTGTATTTCAAAATATTAAGTAATGACCTTTGCTTCCCCCCCCCCCCCCTTTCTTTTCTCAATGAGTTTTGGAGAGATTTGTCATTTCAAATGTTTTGGTACTTTACAAATGTTGTATTTTCATTCTAAATTTATGAGTAATGTTTTTACTAACCATGGTTAAACATTTATAAATAGATTCTTAAAGAAATTTAAAACATTTTATTATTCATATAAACAGAACGGGAGAGTATAAATTTCTTCAAACCCCTGTGGAGGGAAGTGGTTTTTCCCTTTAGGTTCGGGGTGGAGGGTCATTCTCTAAACCTCAAGGGAGGAGAGTGTTATTACCCCATATATATTTAATGAGATCACCCTATAAAAAAAATAAATAAATAAAAATTATCCCACACAACGTGCAGATCTACAACTAGTTACTAATTAAAATTAAGTCTAAAGAACAAGTCACCTAGTATAATACAAACTCATGGTTTCATAAGGAACAAAACTAAAACGTAATTATTAAATAAAAGGATGTCATAAAATTGTAACCAAGTCTTTGCTAAATATGTCTTATTACATTATATTTCTTAAAATTCTAGGTATAAAAGTATATCTCAAATTCTAAAGTTACATTCTATGCGTATTATATATCTCACACGTTGCTCTAATCTCTTGAATTATGATTTGAACCCAAACTTGAAGCTATATCGTTGTTGAAAAGTCAAGCATCAACCTTATTATAAGATCTCTTGTTTTCATTAAGCTCTAAATTCAGAGAGCAATATTGCAATGAACCCATGAAGGTAACTTTATTCAAAACTAGAAAACTAGATGGGCCACAGCAACTTGTTCAGGTTTCATGAGTTGTGAAAAAAAGGGGTTTTACTGGATTTTATCAAGTCAATTGCATAAGTGGTCCAATCAAATAACCAGACCGGATTAAGTGTTGGTTCATCAATACTAGCCCAATCGGCCTAGAATGGTCAGGTTTAATAACTATGTCCACAAGTAAAATTGCAATCAATATATATAAAAAGCAGAGACCTCATGTGGGAGAGTATAAGGTCCTGCCATGTGACGTTCTAATTTTGCATTTAGCTATTTTTACCTTTTTCTTTATTAAGTTTATTTTACTGTAACTCAATAGATCATAGTAACTTCTTTTTACTATTATATAAAATATGGGCGGCTCTTAACAATTAAAACAAATGTTATTCTCTACAAAATGGACTAGCTTTTAAAAATAGACCAAACCTTATGAAAAGTACAAGCTCAGTTATTACATTACATATTATGACCTAAGTCTGACCCTTTGTAAATCAAAACCAAAACTCTTATCCACTTACAAACTCTCTTCTTCCTCCCCCACATATAGATACTTTCTAGAAAATTTCATTCTCATGAAATCATGTCTTCATTTTTAATCAATTTCAATACCTTAGCAGTTCATTGTAGGATGAAAACTACTAGGGTATTGCAACAATAAGCAACATTGATACAACAATGGGTTGGTAATATATTTCATGCGGGCTTTATGGAAGGAATGTCAAACCACAATTAGGATTATTTTGTTACTCACATTAACTACATACTCTTCAAATATTTATAATATATTTATCTCACTATAACTATATAGATTGCAAACTACTTCAGATACATTATTCAAATTGAAGTTTTTGATGCAATTGATAAAACAACTTTTGTAATATTTGATCGAGATGCCGAGAAAATCCTAAATAAATCTACAAGAGATCTTGCTGAAAAACAAACTGAGGTACAACTTATTTAAATTATTGTAAAACTATTGATATTAGAGAGAAATCACACATGATTTGAAGAAAATTTTAGGGAAAAAAATTATGATTTTGAAAATTTACACAGTTACTAAGATTTTTTATGCACCTTCATATGACAAAAAAGGTATGGAAGAAACAAAATATATACACAATCCAATATGCTATATTAATTCTTTTGCTACACTATTCCAAAATTAACATAATATATATATATATATATATATATAATTATTTACAAAAAAAAAACTGTCACATCATTGAAATTTAATATGAATACAAATACCTACAAAAAATCTTAGCGACAACAAATCCGCAAGTCCAAAGTTTGTAAGATTCAGTCAAAAATCTTCCAATGCCAATTCATTAGTGATTAACACAAATTATGCAATAAAAAGAAAAAGTGATGAAATTTCAAAAATTGAACAAATAAAGACAAACTAAACTTCAAATGTTGAAGATGAAGAAACAGATGATGATAACATAACCTTCAACAAGCTTTATAAGCATCGTCATTCCGCAATTAAAAAAAATAAAAAATAAAAAATAAAAAAGATTTCATAAAGAAACTCTTTATTACATCACATAATAAAAATCAATAATATGAAATAAATTATTATGCTTTTATCAACTTTTATTATACAATATTACTCCAAAGTTTTTTTTAATTGCTTATTACTTGAACAAATTAATTATAATAGATATGTTTGAGCAATTTCTAATTGTTACTTCTAATGATGAACTCATTACTAACAAAGTTTTATAACAAATATGCTATAATATATATACAACATTCTCTAAAAAAAAAATTACATAGAATACTACAACATTATCTGTATATCACATGGGCAACTTACTAGTTACACTTAAATGTGAGAGTCAAATAAAAAAATTAATGTGAAAAGTTAAAATGGAAATAAAAAAAAGGTATAAAGTCAAAATGTCTTTAAAAAAAATGATCTAGTGGCTGAGTTTGAAAGTGAAAAATGGTTTTATTTTTGAGAAATGATATTTCTACAATATTTTTACAACAAATCATAAGTGGCAAATTGTTACTGGCTGTTATTATTGGGGCAAAAAAGTAATCTTAGTGTTAGTTTCAAATTTGTACTAATAACAACTAACTATCTGTGATTTGTTGTAAAATTGTTGTGGACGTAAGATCTCTCTTTATTTTTTATTTTTTATTTTTTAGGAACCCTTGTCGCAAGGGAAGTAAGTTAACAAAGTAAACCTTGAACTTGGAACTAAGTCAACTTGTGCCTAACATTCCATAATGCACTCTTATCTTTAATTTTAGGTCCATGTTATAACAGTTAGAAACAATCTAGTTTCAATAAACAAATGGGCTTTGTCCCACATCAAATGCGTGAGTCTATGTATGTGTTTATCACTAGCTCCACACAACTAACTGTCGCATGCAGTTTTGGTTGTGGCATGTTATCAAAAAACAAATAGGCTTTGTCCCACATCGGGTGCGTGAGTACATAGGAAACCAATGTAGAGATCTTTTGACAAAAGAAGATTCAATTGTAGAAAGCCTTTTGTGATGTAGTAATGCTATGGAAACAACCTTTTTTTTTTTTGTACAAAAAATCCACAATGGCTGATGTGGGGATAAAAGCTCAAATTCATATATTGGGCCTTGGGCCCTATTTGAGGATGTGGGTACGTCCAAGAAGAAGTAAATGATTGGTAAAGAGCCCGGAGGGGAAAATCATGTAAGGAGATGGTAAAGGAATATAGTAAGAAGCGTATCCTTCTCGGATATAAGGAATATTGGTCAAGCAAATACCTGGGCAGTTTGGGTGACCTTCTAGGAAGTTCCAACGATAAGGATAAACTTCAGGCACATATAAAGACAATAAGAATAAAGAAATATCTAAGAGAAAAGCTGTTACCACCACATTAAATGCACTGCAGCAACTTTTCTGGCCACATTTATGTGGAGAAGACTCTTGAACAGTACAGCCTCAACTGCCACCACTCATGGAGAACCAAAGAAGATACCTGATGGAACATATATTCAAGTAAATGCTTAAATGAAGAATAAGTGTACAATCAAGATAGTCTGAAAGAAAGTTATATAAATGTAAAAGACCTCTCATAAGAAGGGGATCGAAAAAGAGAGGAAGAGAAGGGAAAGGAAAATATACTGTAGCTCTAAGAATTGTATTAGCCTTTTAAACAATAGTTTATCTCCTCGAACATCAGCTTATTCAAATTTCAAGTGTGTTTTTGTACTTGTTCATCTTTCAAATCTTTATTAATCGTTGTTTAATTCACAAACAGCCTAATTCTTTCACCTACTCTCTACAAATTCATTGTATTGGGCTTATTGGGCTCCCACCCCATATTTTTTGGGCTTGGGCTACAAATCTTGACCCTAGAGCTGAAATGGTTGACTATGAGTTTATGAGTGGTTAACACAATTGACATTCATGTAGGATGGAGCTACTGCTTTTTCTCAACCACTCATAGTTGATAACTTCAACATTTATGAAATTAGTCGCAAAACCATGTGATATATAAAATATATATATATATATATATATATGACAATTTTTTTTTTTTGTTAAGTAAAAAAGAAAAATAGTAGATGAAACTTGTAAGTGTTAATCTCAAACGCTTCTTAAAATGATGTGAGTGTTTTCTAACAAAGTACAATTTATATAATATCTTAGATTTTTTAAAATTAAGCTATTTATATTGTTATTTGAAAGTATTTAAAATTTTGTAAGTTTTTTTTTAAGGAAACATGAAACATTTTACATTTAATTATTATTGTAGGGGGTAAAACTGAATCTCTCAACCCAGCCCACTTAGAATGGGCTAAGAAAGGAACTCAATACAATTAATTTGTAGAGATGGGAGTGCAAGCCAACACTTTGATTCCTTAAAACTCGGGCTGGTAGAGGATCACTTGTCCTTAAGAAATACAGCTCTCTCTCTCTCTCTCTCTCTGTGAATTTTTTCCTATCCCTTCTTAAGTGGGATCTTCCTTCATTGTATAGCCATTGAATTGCATCCCAACCTTCCACTTAGGGGGCTGCTAATCTTTTTTTGGATACTTGTTCCATCACTGCCTTGCAAGTGGTGGTAGAGTAGGATACAGGCTGTGAAGACATTATACGGGGGCCATTCTACCATTAATGCGACATACTGAGTTGTTGGAAGGCTTTTAATACGAAGGTGATGGATGCTTTACATGGAAGTTTCCTTCCTCTTTTGTTTGTGCGTCATCATGGTCCTCCTCGGCTTTTCAACCTTACAGCTCTTATGGCCTTCCTCCTATCTCTTGAGGGGCAAATGTTCCTCAACCTCCTCGAGCGAGCCGTCGAGTCCTTAGGTTGTCTTGATTGGGTCAGGTTTGGTTTGCTAGACAGCTGGGCCTTAATTGCTCCTCAGGATGATCTTGTCAAGGGTTCGCTCTCTTCGGGCTCCCCCCCCCCCCTCCCCTTCCCAAAAAAATTATATAAAATAAGATATTTTGTAAATAATGTAATATGTAGTAGGAATTTGTTTCTAGTACTCCTTACCAATAACTCATGTTCTGTACATCTTGAAATGCCTAAAGATGAAGTAGATATAATTAAATTCATCACTTATATTAGAGAAAAAAAAAAAGACTTTAATAACATAAGAAAAATGTGAGTTTATCAAGAACCTACCTTTGTCAAGCAACTCTTTATTGCCAAAATTGGACATACCGAACAGACTGAAGTAGATTGAACTGAATTGAAACAGATCACATAAATTGAAATGGATTGAAATGCTACGTTGATATGGCTCAATAGGAGCGTAATAATATCAAACAAATGCTACTATTCAACTTTTAGATATTATATAGATTTGTTATAAAGAAAGTTAAGTCATAGCATTATTGTTTGAGTTACACTTAAATCCTTCTTTGTATGTAAATCAAATTTTTGTTGATCAGTGGGACTCAATCCTCGTCAACACCAAAAATCAATTGATATATTAGTTTAATGATAAAAAGTTATCACCAGAAGCAGGCGCATAAGTTGAAAATCTATCCAAAAAAAATTGTTGATGTTTGAGATGTCATATATTTTAAACTCTGCTAAATTTAATTTTCTTTAATTAGATTCCCTTTACCAAAAAAAAAAAAAAAACAACAACAACCACCACCACCAACAACAAATGGAATAACAAAAAACAAAACAGAATAGATAGGTGAAGAAACGGTGGGTGGAGTTGTGTGGTGAGAGAGACGAAAGTGGAAATAAGATCTCAAAGGTGGGGCCCCTACTCTCGAATATGTCCATAGAATAATTCACTTTCTTTTTACATTCCACCTCATTATATTGTGTGTTACGTGTCAACAAACTAACGACTTATTATAAGCTACAAATTTATAATCAATTTTTTTATTTAAAAAATATGTATTTTTTTTAAAATTAAAATTTCAGCCATTTCCTCAGTTGAAAAATTACAAATTTTTTAGAGGAAAAAAAAAAAAAAAAAAAAAATCAGAATGCAAGACTAGTAGGAGAGAGTTGAGTTGAGGAGGGTGTGGTGAAAACAGTGACAAAAGTTGAGAGAGAGAGAGAGAGAGAGAGTGAAGAGAGAGTGGCCATGGAAACTGCAATATGCGGTCGAGTCCCTCTTTCACCCAACAACGTTTTCAACCCTACAAAACTACCTGGTACTCTCTCTCTCTTTCTCTCTGTATTTTGTTTTTGATTTAATTAATGAAAGCTTTGTTGTTATCTATGTTTCCTCTCTTTAGCTCAATCAAAATCCTTTCAACAGGGAAAAAAAAAAATTTTAATTACTATATTGACGATTATTTATATTGAGACCATGTAAACAAAAAATTGATTGTAATGGAAATGGAATGAAGCTTTTATATTTTACGTTATTGTATCTTTATGAAATTGTAGGTATCTCAGGGGATAAGTACGCAAGTTATAAGCAATGCAATCAGCGGAGCATTTTGATGGCAGTAACAGCTGCAGGGGCAGGGAAAGGTGGAGGCTTATTGGAGAAGCCTACCATTGAAAGAACCACACCTGGCCGGGAATCTGAATTCGACTTGAGGTATTCACACTATACCCTATTCTTTATCTATACAAACTTTTAGAATTATGGTTGAATGATTAAACTTACTTTTGGGACAATTCATAATTTAACATGGAAGGTTGACTTTTAGAATTTTAACCCGTTTAAACTTTTGGGACAAATGGTAATTTAACATAGTATTAAAGCAAATGGTCTTAATTGTTAAAATTATGGTTAAATAATTAAATTCACCGACTTAAACTTTTGGGATAATTAGTAATTTTATATGGTATTAGAGCAGAAGGTTGTGAGTGAGTGTTAGAATTATGGTTAAATGATTCGATTCACTATTTTCTAACAGCTTAAACTTTTGGGACAATCGGTAATTCTTCCAACCCACTGTGTGGCACTTGTTCTTTTAGTCACATGAACTTTTTAATGAGTTGTGTAACTCACTTGGATGCTTTTATGAATTGCTACATGATGGGTTGGAAGTAATTACGCCAAACTCTTTGGAGGAAAACTATGTCCATTTGTAAATTGCTTAGTGTGCCAATTTGAAAACAGAACTAAACAATTAAACCACCAGTGAATAGTAGTATAGGTTTTGGAGCAAAAGTCTTATAGTTCAGAAACTTTCTATTCTTCTTTATAAGGAGAACTGGGGGATTCCCCCCACTTGTAACAATTAAATTATCCACCAAAAAAAAAATTATGGTTTTTTTTTGGGTAAAGTTTGGTAAAGATATAAAACTGGGTTTTTTTTCTTTCATTTTTATTTCCAAAAGTAGCAGTATTTTTCTACTGAAAGACTAAGACATGACGATTATGAATGATTCAGACCTTCTATATTCAAACCAAAACTAATTCAAAGGATTGGCTTTTTTTTAATTCAAATTAGATGAGTTCTATGATTTGCCAAACACTCTTGTTGGATTTCGATTTACAGTGAATTTTTGTAATTGATTAGTCACATGCTTGTGCAATACACAGGTAAATTCACAAAAGTTTTTAAAATCATATACTATATAATAATAGTTGCATCCTCAAAGTTGTAGTTGTGAGTTGCAACATTTGATTCAACATAAGTATTACCTGTTATACAACATGTTTTTGGTACAGTATAAGTACACGTTATATGTGTTTCTTCAGTATAAGTATATCAAAATTATTAACATATTTCGCTTCTTGCAAATTTATTTCTAAACTTTTAAGAAATTTAAATACTACTTTGATTAAAACTCAATGACCAAAAGTTTAAGAAATTTAAAAGAAGTTTAATTTTGTTACTTTAAATTACTTTAGTCGTCTATTATAATTGGTTTGTTTTGATAAAGACTTGTGGTCTTACACAGTATACTTTTTTGATGAAATTTATTTTATTTTATTTTTTTGTTCAATTTCAATTATATTATTGAAATGTCCTTTTTACCTTACATATAAGTATATAACAAATATACCATTAACATTGCTCATAAGAAAAAATGCTATGAGTACAAGCTATTGCATTTATTATTCAAGTGAAATTTATTTTATTATTCAAGTGATTATTCAAGTATATCAAAATTATTAACATATTTCGCTTCTTGCAAATTTATTTCTAAACTTTTAAGAAATTTAAATACTACTTTGATTAAAACTCAATGACCAAAAGTTTAAGAAATTTAAAAGAAGTTTAATTTTGTTACTTTAAATTACTTTAGTCGTCTATTATAATTGGTTTGTTTTGATAAAGACTTGTGGTCTTACACAGTATACTTTTTTGATGAAATTTATTTTATTTTATTTTTTTGTTCAATTTCAATTATATTATTGAAATGTCCTTTTTACCTTACATATAAGTATATAACAAATATACCATTAACATTGCTCATAAGAAAAAATGCTATAAGTTTAATTTTGTTACTTTAAATTACTTTAGTCGTCTATTATAATTGGTTTGTTTTGATAAAGACTTGTGGTCTTACACAGTATACTTTTTTGATGAAATTTATTTTATTTTATTTTTTTGTTCAATTTCAATTATATTATTGAAATGTCCTTTTTACCTTACATATAAGTATATAACAAATATACCATTAACATTGCTCATAAGAAAAAATGCTATGAGTACAAGCTATTGCATTTATTATTCAAGTGAAATTTATTTTATTATTCAAGTGATTATTCAAGTATATCAAAATTATTAACATATTTCGCTTCTTGCAAATTTATTTCTAAACTTTTAAGAAATTTAAATACTACTTTGATTAAAACTCAATGACCAAAAGTTTAAGAAATTTAAAAGAAGTTTAATTTTGTTACTTTAAATTACTTTAGTCGTCTATTATAATTGGTTTGTTTTGATAAAGACTTGTGGTCTTACACAGTATACTTTTTTGATGAAATTTATTTTATTTTATTTTTTTGTTCAATTTCAATTATATTATTGAAATGTCCTTTTTACCTTACATATAAGTATATAACAAATATACCATTAACATTGCTCATAAGAAAAAATGCTATGAGTACAAGCTATTGCATTTATTATTCAAGTGAAATTTATTTTATTATTCAAGTGATTATTCAAGTATATCAAAATTATTAACATATTTCGCTTCTTGCAAATTTATTTCTAAACTTTTAAGAAATTTAAATACTACTTTGATTAAAACTCAATGACCAAAAGTTTAAGAAATTTAAAAGAAGTTTAATTTTGTTACTTTAAATTACTTTAGTCGTCTATTATAATTGGTTTGTTTTGATAAAGACTTGTGGTCTTACACAGTATACTTTTTTGATGAAATTTATTTTATTTTATTTTTTTGTTCAATTTCAATTATATTATTGAAATGTCCTTTTTACCTTACATATAAGTATATAACAAATATACCATTAACATTGCTCATAAGAAAAAATGCTATTAGTACAAGCTATTGCATTTATTATTCAAGTGATTAGTTTTTTTCTTTTCTTTTCTTTTCTTTTTACTTTCTTTTGTTTTTTGAAAGGTAGTATAATATTTTTTTTAAATGAGAAACCTGGTGTTATATGGTGGGGCGGGGATAATATATGGAGAAGGTGATAAGTAAGAAAGATGGGACTGCTTGGGAGGGTGGTGTTATAATGTTGTTAGATTGTGGAATTAAAGTGGCTGGGCCAATATTTCCAAAGTTATTGTTAGAGGCAGGAGATGGCACTAGAATTTGGTTTTGGCATAATCTTCGGTGTGGTGATTCGTTGCTCAAAGACATGTCCTGAACACTCTTTCTTATTACAGGAGATAGAGATGCAATTGTTGTGGATTATATAATCAAAAAATGGTTGTCTTCACTAGAACCCCTTATTTCACATTATATTCCACCAAAGTTTTTTGCAACTTGCAAGGGTAAATTGATTTGGTCTTCTTTGAAAAGCTTTTGTTTTCAGGTCAAAAGTTATTATAAGGCTTTGAAGTGGGGAATGATAGTTTTTTTCCTTGGAAAAGCATATGGATGGTCCAAGCTCCACTAATAGTGGCATTTTTCGCTTGGACTGTTGTTTTGGGGAAATTATATCAAGGGACAATATGAGAAAGCTGGTATAATAATTACGGATTGGTGTTGCACATGTATATGAAATGGGGAATCAATGGATCATTTGTTGTGATATCACATAAGAAATATGGACTCATGTTCTGTTTCTTTGGGGTTATGTGGGTTATGCCAACAACAGTGGTTGAGCTATTGACATGTTGGAAGGGACATTTTGGCAAACAATATAGTATTGAAATTTGAAGGGCTATTCATCTTTCTTTAATGTGGAGCATTTGGAGAGAATCGAGAGATAGTAATGTGCGTGCTTTTAAGGGGATGAGTTATCCATAGTGAAATAGACGCTTTTATTATTAAGGTCTCTCAATGACTAGATGATGGCTACTAGTTTACTCTCTTCCATGAACTTTTGGTGTCCCTCAACCTTATGAACTCTAGATGTTAGTTGTATTTCCTTTGGGTGCTTCACTTCTATACATTATGTATACTAGGTTGCACTATTTTTAGTAAAACTTAATACTTTTCAAAAAAAGAATGAGAGACCTCATGCATACTGGATATATATGAAAGGCTCCCCTAAATAATTATAATCCAAGATTTAATGAATTTATAAAATCTACAGGAGTGGAGGCATTGCCAAAATCAATACATTACTTGTATAAGGTCCATAAGATTGACATTTAAGCTCAATGGTACTCAACTAAACCATATAATTTGGGATTATTCATCCCAAATCATCTACTTAAGACAAAGAAGAGATTCCTTCTAAATAGAATTGCTTCTATGTCATCCGAATAAACCATTCCAAATTAAAATACACATCAACCACCTTTTGGGACATTACCCATTGAGTCCTAAACAAAGTGAAGATAGAAGACCAAAACCTTCTAGCAAGAAGGCAATGAAGCAACAAGTGATCAACAAACTCATCAAAATGGAAGTTTGAGGAGTAGGTTCTTGATCAAATGCCTTTCTTGATAGGAGCTTTAAGGTCCAGAGGAATCATATTTCTTTTGGTTGGTAGAAATGGAATGGCAAGCTTGATTCAAGTCATCAGCAAAATATTGCCATCTGTACCAAAAACAAAAGCCCCTTTAGTGCTCAAGGGTCTAAAACACTAAAAGATGGAGAAGCAACTAAAACAGAATCAACTACTAGGGTTAGAGTCCTACCACATTTAAACATACAAATCAATTCACTATAATCATCCTTCTGATAAGAGTATCCAATTTTAGAAATTGTCCTCAAAGCGGCTGTCTGAGCAAAAAAGTACCCTTCCTCTAGAATGTAAAAGGAATTTCAAGGAGTCCTTTTGATATTTTTTTATGCATGTTATTGACAATGATGCCATCATAAGTACATATGTAATGTTTAAACAAATTTTCTGAGAGTTTATGAGTGTACCCGCCTTTTGAATTTTTTCAAGGAGTCATGTGCTTCTTCTTCTTTTTTCTCTTTTGACACCATTGCCTTGACTAGAACACCTAATTGAAAGCCTACATAAGTTATTTGTTGGGTGCTCATACTGTATGTCTAATCACTTGCAATCTTATGGAATCTCAGTGTTTTCAGCTCTGACATGGAAAGTTTGAGTGTCTACCAATAGATTCAGATAGAGAATGAACAACCACAATATAGCAATATAAATCTTCCAACTAGAGGTGGGCAATGTGCAGTGCATTTGGCCTTGTTTATGGCCCTCCCACAGTACAGAACAATCAGGGAGTGAAAATTCCTCTGCCTACCTTGAACTTTGAGGACTTTAATTCTCCATGACTCCATCTATTTGCAAATTTCACAAACTACAATCCACTTCAAATTTGTCTGACTTATACAAAAGGTACTGACAGTGTAAATATTTCTGTTATTATTCTCTTACCTATACCATCTCGACATACTCTGTTGGAGACTGAGTTTGATTGGGCTATTTCCCAAAAGCACTCATCTTGTTGGATTATTTAGAAGTTTCAACAGGCCATGGGAAAGAGTAATCTATGATTTTGCCTCCTTGACTTGTATCATAATTTACTTGTCTTGTGTAAGTTCTAGACCTTTAATTCAGGATGTTATTACAAATGCCTTTGCATATTAGCACTGGCTATGCAAAGTTTGACAGTAGGTATGTAATATGTAGTATGAAGTTTGAAGATAGGTATGAATACTGATACCAAACATCTTGGGTGGATTTTAGGATTGCAATCATTTTTTTAGGTTTAAAACCGCTGGAGAAATATGGGCATTTCAGTAAAGGGTAATCTATGATATTGCCTCTTCATTGATGTGGAGTTCAGTTCTTAAATGGCATATTTATCATTAAATTCAATAGCAATTTCATCCGTCTTTAATATGGGTCAGATTGGCATTCATGGCCCACATTGAAAACTTTTGGTTCATTATTTAAAGTTGGTATGTTTACCTGGGCCATTTGGATAGGAGGCCTTTTAGGTTCAAAGTCATAGCTCTTTCTAATGATTGAGGAAGGCTGAATGCGAGGACTGTTACTGTAACATTTTGGAAGTGGCTTGATGAAGGTGATGAGTTGCTACAGCATTGTCTCGAGAAGTTATTGCTAATTTTCTCACCTGTCTAATTTCAACCTTTTTGAGTAGCTTTGTCTTCTAATACCAGAAAGGATAGCTTTTTTTATTACTTAGGTACTATCTATTTTCTACTCTCTGTTTATATATTTGTATGTTTTCTTGTTAAATCAAGTACAAAAAAGTAAATAAAAATCGAATCTGTATCATATGTTTGCCCATCTTGTTCTTAACTGAATGGTGTTTCTCCTTAGGGTTCAACTTCTATCAGTTGTTCTCTGTTCTTCCCTGTATCATTGTAATTTTAATCACAAGTTAATTACTAGTGCACCAGAGCAAGAGTCGTTGAGCCTGGAAGCATACCATCATCATTTTAGTATTGAAGTAGAAAGAAGGGAACTATGGAAATTCCCCGTCGAAAGTAGAAAGAAAGAAAGAAATGATGACAATGCCCCTATCTTTGGGGGTGAATGACTAATTTATTCTTTTATCTCAAGTTGATTAAACCATAATTGCAAGTGGTTAGTTTGTTGAACCATCCAATTAATAATAAATTGTCGTTCTCTCTTCTTTTTTTTCTTCCCTCTGGTATGGCAATGTGCCATGCTAGCGGTTGATTATCTGTATTTGTTTAACTTGTCTAAGTTCATGCAGAATTTATGCCAAGATGGAGATCACTATCCTTTTCTTTAGATAATAATAGAATACTCAACTTTATTTATTGATTTGGTTTTCAGAAAATCAAGGAAAATGGCGCCACCCTACCGTGTTATGTTGCACAATGACAACTACAACAAGCGGGAGTACGTTGTTCAAGTGTTAATGAAGGTCATCCCGGGAATGACCGTTGACAATGCAGTTAACATCATGCAAGAGGCACATTATAATGGCCTCGCAGTGGTGATTATTTGTGCTCAAGTTGATGCAGAAGAACATTGCATGCAACTCAGAGGAAATGGCCTTTTGAGTTCAATTGAGCCTGCCAGTGGTGGGTGTTGAGTTTTAACTAGTATATTATTATCAGAAAGATACATTTCTTAGGCAACGGGTTCGATCCATGTCAAGTACTACAATTTCTGCTCATATGTACATAAACTGAGAAGGTCCTATGTTAAGAGAAAAACCTTTGTTACTATGTTCGCCAAAGTTAAGCCACGACTACTACAACTAATACATCAATGTTGGTTTTATTCAAAAGGACGTGGCTTCTGTGTGTACAGTTATCAATTTGTGTGTATTGTATTGAAATTATGGAGAATATTACCTTAGCATGTGTCTGGCATTAGTTTTTGCCTGTCAAAATTCTTGAATTTGATGTACAAGCTTAGGAATCGATCAGAGCAGAACAAGTTGGTTTAGTTCCTTCTAGGAATATAAAACAAAACTGATTTTTTTTTTTTTTTTTTCATAAAGAAAAATACAATACATGGTCTATTTGATTTTTTTTTTTTTTCTTTTTTTAGGCGGGGTTGTTTTGAATGGAAAATAATTTAAGTGGAAAATTTTTTATGAAACTATAAAATAAATGCTCATTTTGAAAGCATGGTGTAAAATATAAAATACATGAATGAATGAACAATAAATTAGAGAAGTGAATGGAGACGCGGGGAATCGAACCCGGTGCCTCTCGCATGCGAAGCGAGCGCTCTACCATATGAGCTACGTGCCCAACTTAGAAATTTAAAGTGAAAAGCCCTTGTACCTTCACTAAAGTCAACAACGTCAGAGGATAATCACATAAAAATAAAAAATAAAAAATTAGAACATGGTCAACTCTACCTCCACTTCTTTCTCTCTCTCTCTCTCTCTCTCTCTCTCTCTCTCTCATAAAAGAAGCATTGAAACATTTTTTTTTTAATATGTATATATATATATATATATATGAATAATGTTAATATATTGAGAAGAAAAAGAGAAGGAAGGTCTCAATCCATCTCTAATCTCTGGGGCAAAAACTTAAGATGGAAGGGAGGAGATGATAAAGACCCATTCCAATTACAAAAAAGCAATCCAAAGGGCCAAATTGTGTATCAAATATTTACTTCTTTAGAAACAAAAGCAAAATCGAAGCAAGACAAAAGTTTTAGAGTAGATATAATATCATATACAACCGAATCCAGTGAACCAAAGGATGGGGATGGGGTGTTGAAGTTTTGCACAGTATCAATGAGGTTTTGGAACCTCTGTCAATGATTGAAACATTATCAAACTTAAGCCTGCACAAATCCCATTTCATCCCTTGAGTTTAACTTTTAAAGGTACACATGGAAGTTAATCATATTTAAAATTGTAAAATGAACTAATATGTTATAAATTGTGCAGCGCCCGAAGTGTTGGCTAGTCAGCCCCAAGTCTCCGCCCCAAAACACGCGGTCTTTGGCCCAATCCTCATTCGCCCTAAGGCCAACCCTTGCTATCACAGCTCGGGAGTGCCGAGCTTCACTACTAAGGTATGATCGCATAATTTTACCGAGCACTCGGGGGTGTCATTGAACGGCGCATCGACTTTGTTCGGCTCAAAGAAGGCCTCCAAGCGCCACCACCTCGCTCTAACCTGATGTGGGCACCAAGTCCCAAAGCCACCCAGCCTAGACTCCCACTTACCATCCCCCTGATTGACCCCCGTAGCACTAAGCGCGCCCTAACTCTGCCGAGCTGGCCGACGAATATGGGAACCAAGTCCCAAAGCCACCCATACCTAACCTCCCACTTAGAGAAAATCCTACTGGACCCTCTGTTGCACAAACATGAGAGCATTGATAACCCTCGCCTGAGCTGAGCACTATAAATAAGAGGGAAGGAGAAGGAAGAAGGGTTGGTCAGAAAAGGGGGAGGAAAGAGAACTGGGGTAATAGAGAAGAAAAATAGAGTCTGAGAGGAGTTGGGAGGAAAGATTGTGTTGCCGAGAAGGATAAGAGTGATCTCAGTGAGTCCTTGGTTGTAGAACTACCCATAGTAGGAAATTCAGCCCAACAAACAAATAAGTTGTGAGCCCAAGTGGGGTTGAGCCCATTGGCCTCATTTGCGACCCGCACATAAACAATTCGAGTTTGGCCAGTAAAAATTCTTGTTTGAGTTTATATTTTAATTACACATATCAACATCAAGCCGAAGTTTAAAGCTTGATTACTTAAAGGAACCAAGTTAAAAACCAAAATTCAACATTATACACTCGTGAATACTGAAGAAAATTTTTTCCATGATTAATTTATTACAAGTTCAAAAGACAAATTTATAAAAGAACATTTTTCATGATTTACTTTGAAGTGTAAATGAGTTAATTAATAAAATTATGATATTATTTTGGTGGCTAGTATGCATTAAAAAGGTAGAAATATATAAAGGTTTAAGTAAAAAAATGTATTAAATTAACTTAAGTATCTCAACAAAGCTTATAAACAAGCTTGAGCTAGTTTGGAATATATTAAGGTTATTGAAATGACAACCCCTTTGGTTTGTATAAATACAACAGTAAGGTTTTCCATTAATGAAATATTTTTAAAAAAAATTATTGTTATTAATTTATACATACACATCAGAGACTTTCATTCATCCAAAAACCTTAAAGGAGGGAAATGCCATTCAATCTATAGCTTTGATAAAGAATTTTTCTTTAAAAGTGAAATATTCTGTTAGTGAAATCACACAATTTGAGAGGATATTCACTTAACTATTGCAATTATACAAGCCTCAAGGGTGTGGTATTATCATACAAATGTTTGGCGTGAGTGTCAGTTTGATAAAACTAGAGGAAAAGTGTATGCATGTGTGTGTGCGTGTGTGTGTGTGCGTGTGTGTGTGTGTGTGTATATATATATATAGAATAATAATACAAGCAAGATAACCTTTTTAATTGAAAGCAAGATATACTTTTAACTGACTGAAACTTGTACAACTATGATTAAATATAGGACTATAACATATACATTGGGTGCTACAATACAATGACCTGCTTTCTTTTTTCTTTTTCCTTTTTTCTTTTTTTTTGCCAGATGAAAGTTGCCAAATTCCCCAAGCATGGTGATCCATTTAGAGCAAAAGAAAATACGTCTAGTAGCACGATTAAAATAATAGTCAAAACGAAATACGTCGTTGTTACTTTTTATTGAAGAAGATAGTAGGTCATGTTGTTAGCCATCGACATACTTAAAACAACAGTTTATAAGCCAGATATTTCACTACCAAGATACTCGGATGAGGAATTTTTGGTGCAATGTCAATTATAACCAAAGCTGTTTATGGTCTCTTGTTTTACCACACGGATACTAGTGTGAAAAATATTAATATTATATCAAGCACGCTCATATGTGTCATTGTTTTATACAAAGTCATCAATAGCATTTTGTTCCAATTAGAACAGCCAAAAAATTTCACTCCGATTAGTTACCCAAGTATGAATCACCCCACTGTTCAGCCTCAGCTTGAATTCTAGTCCATTCCAATTTATTTCGATTTTTGCTCTGTTCCACTAAATTTCAGTAGGCATGTGAACAAAACTTTGTTTTTTTATTGATTTTTTTTTTTTTTCCAATTCCTTTTTAGAATAAGAATTTGAGTTTCACTGGAACTATAAGATAGCTAAATGAAAGATCAACTTCAAGGGCAGCTTGGTACACTTTAGGATGAGTTAAATAAAATAGCTAAATGAAAGCAACACCTCCAATCATTAGAATAAAAGTCAACATGCTTTGGACGAGTTCCGCATTAGATCACAATGAATGGACATCAAACTAACTACATGGGCAGCTTGCCTTTGAAAAAGACGTTGGAGCACTGCAAATTAAGAAGCAATGGTACAGTTTAAATTAATGCATTGTCATCTGTTTAGATATTAGACACAGGCTTTGAAGTTTTTACAGGCCTGAAAATGTTAGTGTGATTAACACGAGGATCCAGAAGCCATACCTAAGCATAAGACAAAAATATTGCAAATTAGTGCCTTTAAATGCTAAAAGATATACTATCTTTAGAAGGATGCCCTGGAATCATTAACACAGCTATGGCAAAGGTAACAAACCTCTGGTAATCCCATGGATGGAGAAAATGGCATCTTAGGGGCATTTTCTTTGAATGTAAGAAGCCCCATGTTCTTCATACCTGTCAATCACATACAAAAACAAAACAATTAAGTAATCTATAAGAAGTTCAACCCTGATTCTGTAAGCATGACTTTAATTTTTTGTTCCAATAAAAAAGTGTGGTTAAAATGCATCTCTAACAGTTAAAGACACTTTCTAAGCACAGTTATGGCAAAAAGTGGAAGCTTACTCAGACTTGGAGAACCACATCTGCTGAAATGAACCAAGAGAAGCCAATATACTCCCTCCTATCCAAACACTGCAAAAGTTCTCAACACCAACAATAAGTTCGATGAAGCAACAGTGCATAAATTTTGTATGTAAACAAGAATTTTGCAAAGAACAACGAAAGAAAGAGGTGTTGCAGGAGTTCAACTATAGCAGTATATTAGCCAAAAGTGAGAGGCTACAGTACATAAATTTGAGAATTATGACCTTCATTAGGAGAGTTGAGTATGTGGACAGAGAGTACCATGATTGATAGATCACAACTGATTAAATTTTGAATTACTAAGGCAGAAAGTTAATCAGATTCAAGCCTTTCATGTATCAGGAAGTGATCTGTATAGAGGTTGCCATGGCCCCTTGTCAAAAGGCCTAGTAAAAAATGCTAATACATTTCTTCTATACAGAAAATCATACCACAAAATATCATGCTTTAGGCTTACAGAAACTTGCATCCTAATCATGCTTCAACCTTAGAGAAATCTATAGAGTCAGACCCGTGAAAATGATGCCACCTTTACACAGCATAAAAAGGATGTCTACTCGCACTCAAGCAACACAAGTAGTCCTCATGGAAGAACCACATTTGAAAAAATTTGTTTGACAGAGCATCAGATACCAAAATATTAGGTATTGCAAAACACTGACCTGAATCTCCTTTCTGTTGCATTTCCACTTGCCAATACTTTAACTCGAGCAGCTTGAGGAGATTCCTACAAATTGAGGATGATATCTCAGAAATGAAAGATCTCCATGTAAACTCAAAATTCTCCATGACTTGCCTAAGGTGTGATATCGGTGGTGTTTTTAAAAAAGAATAGTAAATAAGATTTTGTTTTTTTTGTTCCGGGGGTGGGGGGAGTAAATTGGAAGGTTTGAATGCTCCAATGAAAATTGTTGGTGATAAGTTGCACTAATGTGGTTATTTAATACTCAAGGCTTACTGCATGATGAAACTGATCGACTAAGTTGTTGAAAAAGTGCGTACCAACCAGAAAGGAATGTAAGCAAGCATAGGAAGAGAGAGAGAGGAAAAAAAAAAAAGGATAAACAATATACTTCTAGCAAGTCTTTCTCAAGGCGTTCCTTCAACTGTTGCATTGATGCAGTGCCACCAGCAAGCTGTATAAAATAGAAACAGCAGAAAGTTTGAAAATGATCCTAGTTATAGTAAACAAAGGCACTTCTATTGGATATATCATGTGTGTGAGTGCATGTGCTCATGTGTGTGTGATCCCATTGCATGAAGAAATTAGGGTATGTACCTGATAGAGTGGTCTCTAAAGAACAGATAAAAAGAATCTCATTGAAAATATTTTAGCATAGATAAAACTATTCACCTAGTCCTAAGAAGTTATTGGGAAGTCTGCACACATAATACATTATAAAAATTATAATAATTTGATCAATTTTTCCACCCAAAAAAAAGGATATTCAACTTAAACTAGGTTACACTATTGAAGTTTTCATACTTAGTAGCATTTTATAATCTAAACAAAAAATATCTAAGAAATTAATGGATGAAGAGTAGAAATTAATCAAGATATCCTAAAGAAGAAAATTGAAAAAGGAAAAGACAGATTGACACATATATTAAATTTACCAGTATACTACTAAATAGCTCTCTCCGAATGTCCACATCACACTTATTAATGCTCTCTATGACCTGAAGAGTTTAAAAGAAATTAGTAAACCAAGAGAAATTTAAAAAATAATTAAAGACAAAATGCATGCAAGTGTAAATGCATGATCAAACAAAAGAGCTCACCATTTGTGGTAGACCACGAACAGATGGAGCAATCTCTGCAAAATTCTCCATGCCAGGAATTGTCTGAGGTTTACATCAAGAATAAAATTGAAAAGTTAACACACGTCAAAAGTAACGAAGGGGATATTGAATTGCCAAATAAACTGAATAAGCACACAAAACCATTGAGATCTACATACCAATTCAACCACTTAACATTTCGGAAGCACAGACAAGAACACGAGATACACCATGATACATAAATGGAAATTCTTAACAAACTAGAACACGACATAGCGGGAAGATGGGAATTAATTAACTAATTAATATTTTTTGTGTTTATTTTATATAATATTGTTAGGCATGTTTATTTTAGGTTTTAAATAAATAATAACCATAAAAATGTTCATAGTGAATGATAAAGTTAATAATGAAAGTTATTAGACATATATGTTTATTTTGGGGTCAATGATGTCTTAATAGAAAATAATCAAGTCAATGATAAGGTTGAAAAGAAAAAGAGGAAATTATAATAAAGACATTTTGGTCAAACCGTGAACCCATACCAAAGATAGCTCAGAACAAAAAAAATTAAAAGCATTAGACTGGTGAGAGTAACCAAGATGAGATTAGTGTAGAGAGAGAGAGAGAGAGAGCATCAAGGGTTGGTTAAAGCAGCTTGGATGGAGGCCGACGATAGATGGACAGGTCTATCGAAAACCAATAACAGAGGTGCGATGGCTGGTCAAGAGAGAGAGAAGATTTTTGATTGAGAGAGAAAAACAAGAGCGCATATGATTTGTGAGCTTGATCAACAGTTGAGATTGCACAAAGTAATCAAAATAGATCCTTTTTTTTTATTGGTCGTCATATTAGGACCATGTCCCTACTGTGCCCTGACCATGTCCAAAATAAATAAATAAAACTATTTTTTTCCTCCCAACATGCCGTGAACACGCATGCAACCTTGTTCCCATCAAATATAGTCTGACATGGACACACCAGGGATTTTGCCATATCCGTGCTTCCTAGCATAGCACACGTACATTAATTTTTCTTTAAATAGTAAATTGCACATGCATTTAGTGAATTTTCAACTGAACATAAATGCTCTTTTATTGGTAAGTTGCACGTGCATTTAGCGAATTTCAAAACCCAAGATTCTTATGGGAGGAGGAAATTCCATTTGTGCCAAAGCTCAATGGCCACATATATATGTACATTAATTTTGGGAATGTGCATATCATACCAATATATCATATCAATAAAACCCAGTTTTTATTGCACATTCATCCAAAAATAACCAGTCACCGAGATGACAATGAAAGTTAAAGAGGAGGGTGTCTTTCCATTTGTATTTCCTATTATGAATTCCACTAAATAACTTATCTTTCAAATTCTCATTAAACCAACGCAATAGAAAAGGTAATCAATTAAATTAGGAAGCTAGTGTTAACAGAGAGTGAAATCTGATTTTTACAGGTAGAAGCCAATTTAGCCAATAGACCACTGTTTTAAACCCATATTGGTAATAATGGTACTAAATGAGATATGAACCCAAATTTTGTAATTTACCTGAGAAAATATATAAAAATTTGACATTTTGTAAACTCACAAGACACCCACCTGAGCCAGGGATGGATTAAATAAAACATCAGGAATCTTGAATCTGTCAGCACCAATTTCAATCGTCCTGTGTTATACATTCAGAATATAATAACTACATATCAATATTAGAAAGAACAACTTAAGGTTACTTAAACAGTATAAAACCGAGGTAAAAGCATGTTGTTATAATGCCACATTGTGCCTCATGAATCCAAAAAAGTTTATGAAGACCAGAACTGGGGAATTCAAAGATGCAGAGCAATGAAACATGATGTAATCTGATAACTGGTAACAAAAAAGTAAAGGGCTTACTGGCCATCAGGTAGCTCATATGGCGTCATTGGAATGTTTGAATAAGAACTTTCTGTAACGATAAGGATACAATATCAGAATGCTTAGTATGGTCAATGCTTCTAAAATCTCAAAGATTAAAACATTTCATGAAACAATGGAGATTTAACCTGAAGAGAATTAACAAGATTGTCAAGGTTCAATTATATATGAAACATGACCACTTGTTTATCATCTATTGCCAATGCAAAAGTACTAAGGTTCAGGCTTTGTTCATTTTCCAAGATAATATTTAATTAAGTTGTGAAAGAATTGAGGTATCTTGCCAATGAGCCCTAGCGTGACAAACATCTCCTCCCCTTGCAAGAGAAAGGTGGTGAGTGAGGTCGTGGGTTCAAAACCCATCAAGTGCGTGTGTAATATTACCAATAAAAAAAAGGGTATTCCATTAGTCCTTAAGTAGGCTCCTGGCTCTCATACACTATAAAAATTAAGAATTAGAGATACAGTGGCGGGAGCGTGGATATAAATGAGCTACTTAAGGAGCCTTTGGGGGGACGGGATATGGAAGAGTAAGGAAAAATCAGGTTCTGGACCCATCGCAGGAGTTTGGGACCTTCTAAAAAATTGACGAAAATATGGGGAAAATGCACTTGCAAATTCACGAATTGCTACAAAAAAAAAAAAAAAAAAAAAAAAAAAAAAAAAAAAAAGCCATGCCTGAACACAAGCAGTAACTAGAGGAAAAAAGAAAAAAAAAAAATACAGTAACTAAATAAGATAAGCATAAAAATACATGCATATATCTTTATAGCTACAAAACAGCATCTTAAAGTGTAGATATGGGAGGAGCACAAACCATCATACGGAGTATCTGGGGCTCGACACACACATTCCTTAATATCACTAGCAATTACCCTCTGTAATAAGAGAACAATCAGAAAATCATAATAAAAATGAGAGAGAGATTAGTAGAAAAATTAAAATAGAGGATACATCTCAATAAAAAAACCATGATCAATCACAGACCTGGGAGTAGAGCTTGTAGCTTTCTGTTGTATTTGGAAAATCAAGGTCTACTGTCTGTGGATTATAAAAGTTAAAATTGTTAGCAATTACATGTTAATAATTTAATATGCAAATGCACGATTAGGAAATGTATAACTCATAGTGCATTTCACTTAAAATAATGACAGAAGGAGAATTAAGAATCTTGCATTATCTAGTAGTGCACCAATAAAATTTATTCTTGAGCTGAGAAGCATATCAATCTTTTTGGTAAAGAAAGTCAGAAGCATAATAAGAACAGTGGTCAAGGTGTTGAATGGCACACCTTTAGATAAGTTTAATCTTAAGCAATAATGGACAGTATTTTGAATTTCAAGGCCTTTGATTACAAGCAGCACGCCAGATGGTCAAAAGGGAATCAGGTATATACTAGAGTCAACTTATATTTAGGAACAAGTGAGTATATTGTTAAAGAAATCAGGAATTGTTAATAAATAAAGACATGTTTCTGGCTAAGAAGAAAAAAAAAAATCTAACATTAGACTTCATATAAAGCTTACAAGCAACCTGACCATGTGGGTACTATAATTTTGTGGTTTCATGCAGATTGAGAAGTCAAGACAGAGGAGATGAGGAAAGAAAGTATGAGATTGAATTATGATACAAATAAATTGAATGAATTATGTGCACAAAAGAAACGAGCAATGAAATCATTGAATACCTGATACTCCCCTGGCCTTGTTTCCTTTCTCTTAAAAGCATATCGAGGTTTTATCTGCAAAAGAATATTAAGAACACATTTTGAAAAATAAAAGGCAAGGAAAATTTATGAAAATTGAGACAATCAATTTGCCATTCAAGATCTATATTAATTTTAGTCACTTACCATCATTCCTTTGCTTTCCAAACTTTTCAACAAGCAATCAGTAAGAAATTCTCCTCCAATTGGAGAAGATGCCACAGCCTAAACACAAAAATTAGGGAAAAGGGTCTGTTACAAGCTATGAAAAGATTTATTAGACCTTTAACATGGTAAAAACAGGACATTAAACAACTTTAAGCTGCCCCTTCATATTTTGGGGAGAATAGGAGGGTGGATATAGGTTATATAGGATGAATGTTAAAATTTAAGAACGAAGCTTATACAATCACTTAGTAACAGTTGTATGTATCCAAAAGACATGGACATCAAAACTTATCAACCAGTAGGTAATTAACATTCTTAAATGTTAAGATTTAAGAATGAAGCTCTGTTTGATTGATCTCATGCATGGGGGGCTTACAAATGACCATTCACTTTAAACTTCAAAGAATCAGTTTATTTTTTACAATTTATTTTTAAAAATTCTTTTAGGTGACTTTGTGTCATTATTGTGTGCATGATGTGCATGAAGTAGTCTATTCCCTTATTAAATACCATTACTTTTTTTTTTATAATGCCATTATTTTTGGAACTCAACAAACTTCTAAAATTAGATAATTAGTTGTACTTGTGACTGGGATGAAAGGATTACTGACAATAAAAAAAGGTAAAACTTGCTGAATGAGTGATACAAGCCAGTATATGTATCAATAATTATATAGCTGGCAGTACATATATGAAGCTACAGTGACTATGTAAGAGTCCAAAAGGCAGAATTTGAATAAAAACTGAGCTTGCTTAACAAGAACAAAATTTACTTGAATATAACAATAGCTAGTCATTCTTTCACTTGGTTAATAGGTGAGGAATACCTTTTGAAGAACATAACCATCGTGCACTGGAGCAACTGTGGTTGATCCTCCACCACTGAAAGAGTTGGCAATTATAGACTATCATATGTTAGTTTTGCTTCTCACAAAAACCAAGAAATTTTAAATGAGGATGAACAGTATACTTTTGATAAGTGAAAAGAAAAACAAATAACAATTGCAAATTGCGCATACTCATTAAGTTACTGACAAGACAAGAAGATTATAACCAACATATTTCTTAAATCAAAGAAAATAACAGTCTCTCCAAAAAAAAGTGTTAACATTAAATATAGACAAAAGAAGGAATATACCGCAAATCAATAACCCATAATTCCTTTTTTTTTTTTACACTGATATTTTTGTGATGAGTATATCATCATTTTATTAAGAGTAGGAGAGTGCTTCACGTTCAAAAATATTGTGCAGTAAAAAATGTCAAGAATTTGATTAAATTCAAGATTTTTTTGCTAGGTAGATGAAATCCAAGAAATAATCAAAGAAATGCAAAGCACATATGATATGAAAAGAGGCTTAAATTAAAAGGGATGCCAATCAATAATGCTTTGCATGTAGCTAGTAATGCCAAAGAAAAGGAACCAATACTCATGCACAATAATTAAATGTGACTACCTGTCAACAACTAATGCGGTAGCACGTCCTGATGCAAAAGATGTTAGAACCTGGCATCAACAAGTACTCCGATCAATCAAAATACTGACATTTCTTGATGAAAGGAGAGGGAAAGAGAAAATTCATATTAATAATCAAAGTACTGGAAGTGAGGATATGGGTCCATTAGGAGCATACAGCATTCTTGGCCAAAAATAATGCAGGAACTTTGTACTTTTCGAACATAAGCTCCGCAGTCCTGTCAGATACACCACAATCAAACTCTTTTATCAAACATAAAGCTACATCCTAAAGAATAAAATGCAAAAACTTAAACCATGAATATTGATTCTCGCTAAGTGGAAATGGCTTATTGAGTTAGGTGAGTATAATTGTTCCACATGAGGGTAGAGCCAGATAATGAAGGCATATAATCTTAAGTGACAAGAAGTTTGATTCTTTATAGATTTATATAAGACAAGAAACTAATGATCACGTATCATGCTTTGCATCAAATATTACTTAATAATATTTTTATTTAAATCATGAAAAAAAAAATCCTCCATTAATGGATTCAATCATAAAGGTTACAAAAATAAAATAAAATTAGCCCAACGGGACAGCACTTGTGTTCATACTACATGACATTTTTATAAAACTGGCACCATGCTCTTGACAAACTCAACTGAAATGCATTTACGTGTAACCTTAGACCGCTGTAGTGAACATTCCACTTTCCAAGAGATCAATATTGTTGTCTAAGTCTTAATTTTGTCTTAAATTTTCAGACATTTCCAATTACCCATTTTAACATAAGTTACTTTTGTTTAAGATTATCTTAAAAGGCTGTGGATAAAGATAGTCCTCTTCTTTTTCTTGGAGTGGTAATTTATAAATGCACCCAATGGTTTTGAACTCACAACCTCGCCCTTTTCCTTGTTCTTACAATGGGAGGATGCACCATCTAAGAAAAAATGTCTATTGATGAAACTATGAACCTGGTCTAAATTCTTTGTCTAAGCTTATCCACTTTGAGGTTTGAACATGGCGGCTTTTGGGTCTCTCCAAACCAGATTACATACATGCACTTTATTCAAAGAATATATTTGAAAGTTACAACACAGTTTCATGAGTTTACTAGGAAACAAAGAGGTTGTTGTTCTATTACACACAAACTTCGAAGATTAATTTTGACAAGGTTTAGACAGAACCTAGGAAACCATTAAAAGTTATCGGGACTACAATCAAGAAGAAGAAGTTATTTAAAATTTGCAAGGACTAAAATGTTCACTTTTTTCACCCCTCACTCCATTTTCAGCTGAAATTCCTGAGGCAAGATACCTCTTAGTTGAACATTCGGTTTCATTTCACAGAACATAAACCCTAGAAAAACCAGATAAGGTTTCAGGATCAACTGTTCTGAAAGGAAAAGAATTTATCATTATATCACAGAAGTTTTTTCTAAAATAAAATCAACATATATATGCAGTTTTCACTCAAAAGTTACCGACGTCCGTACCTCACATAACTCATGAAATAACTGACAAAGAAAGCTGGTAGTATGTATGCACAGAGACAACTAACAACAACTTCAGTAAGTCAATCCTCAGTGGCTCTAAAATAACGCAAGCCATAAAGATTACAACATCCAGAAACAGCTCTAAAATGAATTAAATATGAGAGGCACTCATCATATTATACAGTGCCAGCTCACCTTTCTCTTTGCTGTTGAGTATTAGAAGATGGTTCTGCAAGTAGCATTGGATGCTCTTTAGGATCAACCAATAGGCATTCCCTAAAACAAAAGAGCAACCCATTATGACAATTGACATACAGTAACATAATTACCCAAAAAATTTCTCGCTGATAATTGATATTTTACAGATAAATAACACACTTCTGATTGGTCCTGAACACACGGTCCACCCAGTTCTCACAGCAAGGGGTAATATTTGAGCTAAAGCTCATTGGACTAGGCTGATAAATGATCCCCAAAAAAAAAGCCTTCACATAGTTACATATAGAAGTTTGTAAGTTTTCAGGCAGTGGAGCGGAGTTACAGAATAACATAGTTCTATTTTTTTTGAAATCTGATATTCAATGAGAAAATACTTGCGTGAGTAAATACACACAAACACACAGAGTAGAGTGCTACCGAATGACATGGTTCTACTCTAAATTCAAAGCAACTAAGTAGGTCCACACCTTCACCACATCTCTCAAAACTACAAAAGATCATATGATCATTTATGATTTAGACGCACAAGCCATCTCTATTTCATTAGCATATCACTAGAAAATAGGATTACGAGCACCAGAAGACAGTATAGAAATCTATCCTCAACCATTACCTGAAAGCATGGTCCCATATGCAGTCAGCTATTTCCCAGTCAGCGATGACTCCATCCTTTAGAGGTGACAGCACCTAATAAACAGACAGCAAAAATCAAAAAAAAAAAAATGATTGCCCAGGGAAACCTTCCCTTTTTTTGGAACTCAACAAACTTCTAAAATTAGATAATTAGTTGTACTTGTGACTGGGATGAAAGGATTACTGACAACAAAAAAAGGTAAAACTTGCTGAATGAGTGATACAAGCCAGTATATGTATCAATAATTATATAGCTGGCAGTACATATATGAAGCTACAGTGACTATGTAAGAGTCCAAAAGGCAGAATTTGAATAAAAACTGAGCTTGCTTAACAAGAACAAAATTTACTTGAATATAACAATAGCTAGTCATTCTTTCACTTGGTTAATAGGTGAGGAATACCTTTTGAAGAACATAACCATCATGCACTGGAGCAACTGTGGTTGATCCTCCACCACTGAACGAGTTGGCAATTATCATATATTAGTTTTGCTTCTCACAAATACCAAGAAATTTTAAATGAGGATGAATAGTATACTTTTGATAAGTGAAAAGAAAAACAAATAACAATTGCAAATTGCGCATACTCATTAAGTTACTGACAAGACAAGAAGATTATAACCAACATATTTCTTAAATCAAAGAAAATAACAGTCTTTCCAAAAAAAAGTGTTAACATTAAATATAGACAAAAGAAGGAATATACTGCAAATCAATAACTCATAATTCCTTTTTTTTTTTACACTGATATTTTTGTGATGAGTATATCATCATTTTATTAAGAGTAGGAGTGCTTCACGTTCAAAAATATTGTGCAGTAAAAAATGTCAAGAATTTGATTAAATTCAAGATTTTTTTGCTAGGTAGATGAAATCCAAGAAATAATCAAAGAAATGCAAAGCAGATATGATATGAAAAGAGGCTTATATTAAAAGGGATGCCAATCAATAATGCTTTGCATGTAGCTAGTAATGCCAAAGAAAAGGAACCAATACTCATGCACAATAATTAAATGTGACTACCTGTCAACAACTAATGCGGTAGCACGTCCTGATGCAAAAGATGTTAGAACCTGGCATCAACAAGTACTCCGATCAATCAAAATACTGACATTTCTTGATGAAAGGAGAGGAAAAGAGAAAATTCATATTAATAATCAAAGTACTGGAAGTGAGGATATGGGTCCATTAGGAGCATACAGCATTCTTGGCCAAAAATAATGCAGGAACTTTGTACTTTTCGAACATAATCTCCGCAGTCCTGTCAGATACACCACAATCAAACTCTTTTACCAAACATAAAGCTACATCCTAAAGAATAAAATGCAAAAGCTTAAACCATGAATATTGATTCTCGCTAAGTGGAAATGGCTTATTGAGTTAGGTGAGTATAATTGTTCCGCATGAGGGTAGAGCCAGATAATGAAGGCATATAATCTTAAGTGACAAGAAGTTTGATTCTTTATAGATTTATATAAGACAAGAAACTAATGATCATGTATCATGCTTTGCATCAAATATTACTTAATAATATTTTTATTTAAATCATGAAAAAAAAAAAATCCTCCATTAATGAATTCAATCATAAAGGTTACAAAAATAAAATACAATTAGCCCAACGGGACAGCACTTGTGTTCATACTACATGACATTTTTATAAAACTGGCACCATACTCTTGACAAACTCAACTGAAATGCATTTACGTGTAACCTTAGACCGCTGTAGTGAACATTCCACTTTCCAAGAGATCAATATTGTTGTCTAAGTCTTAATTTTGTCTTAAATTTTCAGACGTTTCCAATTACCCATTTTAACATAAGTTACTTTTGTTTAAGATTATCTTAAAAGGCTGTGGATAAAGATAGTCCTCTTCTTTTTCTTGGAGTGGTAATTTATAAATGCACCCAATAGTTTTGAACTCACAACCTCGCCCTTTTCCTTGTTCTTACAATGGATTCGTACTTGTATTTCAACTGTCCAGTTCTCTATTTTGGTTAATGGGACCCCAGCTGATTTTTTTAAGAGCACGAGGGGTCTGAGACAAGGGGACCCGTTATCCCCTTTGTTGTTTTTGGTTATAATGGAGGTTTTAAGCAGGATGTTGAAAAGAGTTGAAGGTGCTGGCTTGATCAGGGGTTTTAAGGCTGAAGGTAGACAGGGGGAAGGGGAATGCATCTCGCATCTTTTGTTTGCGGATGATACTATTCTGTTTTGTGATGCTGAAGTGGAGCAGATCCTGCATGTTCGAATGCTTCTCCTCTGTTTTCAGGCTGTGACAGGTTTGAAGGTTAATGTCTTGAAGAGCGAGATGGTTCCAGTAGGGGAGGTTAATAATTTGCATGCTTTGGCAGAGATTCTGGGTTGTAGGATTGGGGCTTTGCCTATGACATATCTTGGTATGCCGTTGGGGGCTTCCCACAAGTCCCCCTCTATTTGGAATCCTATCTTGGAAAAAATTAAGCGAAAGTTGGCTGGGTGGAAGAAGTTGTACTTGTCTAAAGGTGGAAGATTAACGTTGCTTAAGAGTACGCTAGCTAGCCTCCCTACTTATTATTTATCTCTTTTTACCATCCCTTCTCATGTGGCTAAGAAGATTGAGAAGATGCGAAGGGACTTCCTGTGGGGGGATTCGAAGGCTCATTTGGTGGGGTGGGATAAGGTGTGTGCTCCAAAGGCGAATGGTGGATTGGGAGTAAGGAAAATTACGACTTTCAATAAAGCCTTATTAGGAAAATGGTTATGGCGGTTTGGGGTGGAAGAGACTCGTCTTTGGAGGAGGGTTGTAGCTTTGAAGTTTGGGGAAGAGTGGGGGGGTTGGTCTTCCAAGTTGGGTAGGGGTGTCCACGTGTGTGGTTTATGGAGAAGCATCCGAAAAGGCTGGAAGGTGTTTTGTAAATGCATTCACTTTGAGGTAGGGATGGGAGATAGAGTGAAATTCTGGACGGATTGGTGGTGTGGGGAGTTACCACTCCGTCTATCCTTCCCGATGGTGTATGGGATTGCTTATAATAGAGAGGCATCTGTGGCCTCGTCTCTTGAAAGGTTGGGGACTGGGGCTCAGAGAAGCTGGAATGTTCGTTTACTCAGGGAACCAAATGATTGGGAGTCGGGAGAGGTGGAGGATTTCCTTCGTACCTTAGGCTCAAATTTACCTCAATCTGAGCACGGAGACCGTATGAGGTGGAAGTTGTCAAAGAAGGGGAGTTTTAACACTCACTCTTTCTATAATAAGCTTCGTAGTCCCTCATCTATTATCTTTCCTTGGAAAGGTGTTTGGAAGGTTAAGGCTCCTCCGCGCGTCTCTTTCTTTGTTTGGAGTGCTGCTTGGGAGAAGATTCTTACTGGGGATAATCTGCAGGGTAGAGGCTTTGATTTTGTTGACTGGTGCATTATGTGTCGTTGTAATGGGGAGACGGTAAATCATTTACTACTCCATTGCGACAAAGCTTATCAGCTGTGGAGCTGGGTTTTCAGATCTTTTGGGATCAATTGGGTATTGCCAAGCTCGGTTGTAGATACGCTTTTTGGTTGGTGGAACTGGCTGGGAAAGCACTCTTCTAGTATTTGGAATTTAGTTCCTCCGTGCCTAATGTGGTGTATTTGGAGGGAGCGAAACTGGCGCACTTTTGAGGACTTGGACAAATCCGATGACCAGCTGCTCGCTTTTTTTAGTGGCTCCCTTTTTGATTGGTCTGGGGCCTAGGGACTCACCTCTAGTGATTCTCTCCCTATGTTCCTTAATTCCCTTCTTTGTACTTAGTTTTTTGTTGTTTGTTGTTTGTTTTGTTGTTTTTTCATGTTTGTTTCCTTCTCTGTATTCTTTGTTCTGCCTTATGTTGTTTGCATGAGGTAGCTTCTTGAATATACTTCTCTCTTACTTATCAAAAAAATGGACCTGGTCTAAATTCTTTGTCTAAGCTTATCCACTTTGAGGTTTGAACATGGCGGCTTTTGGGTCTCTCCAGACCAGATTACATACATGCACTTTATTCAAAGAATATATTTGAAAGTTACAACACAGTTTCATGAGTTTACTAGGAAACAAAGAGGTTGTTGTTCTATTACACACAAACTTCGAAGATTAATTTTGACAAGGTTTAGACAGAACCTAGGAAACCATTAAAAGTTATCGGGACTACAATCAAGAAGAAGAAGTTATTTAAAATTTGCAAGGACTAAAATGTTCACTTTTTTCACCCCACACTCCATTTTCAGCTGAAATTCCTGATGCAAGATACCTCTTAGTTGAACATTCAGTTTCATTTCACAGAACATAAACCCTAGAAAAACCAGATAAGGTTTCAGAATCAACTGTTCTGAAAGGAAAAGAATTTATCATTATATCACAGAAGTTTTTTCTAAAATAAAATCAACATATATATGCAGTTTTCACTAAAAAGTTACCGACGTCTGTACCTCATATAACTCATGAAATAACTGACAAAGAAAGCTGGCAGTATGTATGCACAGAGACAACAAGTAACAACAACTTCAGTAAGTCAATCCTCAGTGGCTCTAAAATAGTGAAAGCCATAAAGATTACAACATCCAGAAACAGCTCTAAAATAAATTAAATATGAGAGGCACTCATCATATTATACAGTGCCAGCTCACCTTTCTCTTTGCTGTTGAGTATTAGAAGATGGTTCTGCAAGTAGCATTGGATGCTCTTTAGGATCAACCAACAGGCATTCCCTAAAACAAAAGAGCAACCCATTATGACAATTGACATACAGTAACATAATTACCCAAAAAATTTCTCGCTGATAATTGATATTTTACAGATAAATAACACACTTCTGATTGGTCTTGAACACACAGTCCACCTAGTTCTCACAGCAAGGGGTAATATTTGAGCTAAAGCTCATTGGACTAGGCTGATAAATGATCCCAAAAAAAAAAGCCTTCACATAGTTACATATAAAAGTTTGTAAGTTTTCAGGCAGTGGAGCAGAGTTACAGAATAACATAGTTCTATTTTTTTTGAAATCTGATATTCAATGAGAAAATACTTGCGTGAGTAAATACACACAAACACAGAGTAGAGTGCTACCGAATGACATGGTTCTACTCTAAATTCAAAGCAACTAAGTAGGTCCACACCTTCACCACATCTCTCAAAACTACAAAAGATCATATGATCATTTATGCTTTAGACGCACAAGCCATCTCTATTTCATTAGCATATCACTAGAAAATAGGATTACGAGCACCAGAAGACAGTATAGAAATCTATCCTCAACCATTACCTGAAAGCATGGTCCCATATGCAGTCAGCTATTTCCCAGTCAGCGATGACTCCATCCTTTAGAGGTGACAGCACCTAATAAACAGACAGCAAAAATCCTTGTAATAAGAAATTATTTTGAAATATCGGGTCAAAAATCCCATATTAAGTAAAAACTAACAAGCTTACATCCATATGATCCCGACGGAAGCCTAAGGATTGGGATCCAACGAACAATTTGCGTTTTCCCTTGGCTTTGTCAGAATCAAGAGTTTTGACAATGTTTTTAGAATCTACTGCAGATCCAGAATTTTTTTCAGTAATTGCAGTCTCATCAACATCCATTTGGTCAATTGCCCCGACAACCTTAACAAACACAGAGAGATATCAAAAACTGATTTTAGCTGGTACAGATTCAAAAACAAAGCACAACTGCACAACAATTTCCAACAAATTATGTTAAGGTGGACAGAATATATTTTACACCTAATCCCGTAAGAGTGTAGACTGTAGACTTATGAAGCAGTAGCATATCATTATAGAAAGCTCCCAGACCGATGCTCACAACCTTTAACTGTCCAAGCTGTTTTTTTTTTTTTTTAAGTAATAAAAATTTTATTGATATAAAAAAAAAAAATAGTGCAGCCCAAGTACACAGGGGTATACAACTGGGGGATCAATTACGCAAATTACATAAATTTATCAAATCAATAATAGATCATAAAGAATGACTATGCAAAACCAAGGTATGGGCCAGTGGGACCACCCCTGAGGGGCAAACCCCAGATGCCTACACACACCGCTGAGCAAGCATCAGCTAAATTGTGAAATTCCTTATCTAGGAGTCGAACAAGAGACTTCTGGATTTACAGTTAGTCCAGGCACTCTCCCTTACTGCTAAGGCACCCTGAGTGGGGGCACATGCATACATACATATATGTCATATATATTCAACGCATGGAATGCGCAAGTCTGAAATCCCAAGAACCAAGAACCAAGTATTTTTTAATTTTTATTGGTAAGTTATACATACTCCCAATGGATCTTCAACCCAGGACCCCCACCTTCCATGCCATTGGTTGAAGTGCCAGTTGACCTATAGTTCATTGGCGGCTCAAAGAGCCAAGTATTCAACACCAAAAATTGAACATTTCCATTTCCCACCAAAAACATAATATCGCGATCAACCTCCACACCCCTTCGTTAACTAGAAATTACCAAAATCACTACATTTTGCACAACTGTTTAAATAACACCAAAACTGGAAACATTTTAACATTCCCCCACCAATCTTCCCACAAAAAATACCCCAAAATTACCATCCCATTCCCTCTAAAAGTTTCCACATACCATTAATAGTTCCATGCTACAATTCCAAAACTCACTAACACAAATTTTATAGTACAATGCTACAAGCACACAGAAAATTACAGGTGTGGAGGTAAAATTGAGACCAAAAGTTAGAAACTTTAACAGAGTGAAAGTGAGAAAAAGACTTACAGAAGGGAACACAGCTTTTGGGGCATCTTCACCGGCGTAACCGGCTTTGCAAGTGTGCGACCCTAGGTCTATTACTATAGCTGATACCTCGTCTGTTTCAAAAAAAAAAAATCAACAATTCAAAAGAAAAATTAGTATACTTTAAAAATTCCATATATATGAGAAAACAAAGTATGAAGCTTTATTCACTCACCTCCTCCGTACATGGCTGCAAGATTTCACGGAGAGAGAGAGAGAGAGAGAGAGAGAGAGAGAGAGATTTTGGGGTTCTGGTTTGGTCTTGTAGTTTGGTTAGGGTTTTAGAGAAGAGAGTCGGAGTGAGGGAAAAACTGAAGTCAAAATATTTTGATTCGTGAAGATCCGAATCCGAATCCGACTGTGACTAGGATACGGACTCGTAGACTCTCTCTCTCTCTATTCCCCCAACTAGTCTAGTTGGCCGAATTCGAGTAAGCTGGGTTGGGAGGGCGGGTTCGGTTTCGGACTGGTTTGGTCTTGTAGTTTGGTTAGGGTTTTAGAGAAGAGAGTCGGAGTGAGGGAAAAACTGAAGTCAAAATATTTTGATTCGTGAAGATCCGAATCCGAATCCGACTGTGACTAGGATACGGACTCGTAGACTCTCTCTCTCTCTATTCCCCCAACTAGTCTAGTTGGCCGAATTCGAGTAAGCTGGGTTGGGAGGGCGGGTTCGGTTTCGGTTTCGGGTTCGGGTTAGAGATACTCGTCACCTGTACCCGTTTAAGCCTAAGAACTAAGATGTACTGCGAGAAGTAAAAGAGGGTATTTTATGCCAATTTTTTAAAATCCCAGTTTTGATGCTAGTGGGAGTTTTGTAAAGTGGGCCAAGCTGTTTGGCCCAGTGAAAACTATTACAAAAATCCAACATTTTGGGCCTGCCTATTTCAAATGTGTTTAGTTTTTCAAAACAAATGGATTTGGTTTCCCAATCCCAAAAAAAAAATAGAAATATTATATCTACAATATTTTCACAATACTTTCATAACAAATTTTAAATAATAACTTTTTATTAGCTATTACAACTGGGTAAAAAATTAATTTAAGTTATAGATTCAAATTAGAATCATTAATAATTTACCCACATATGATTTGCTGTGAAAATGTTATGGATGTAGGGTAGTATTTCTTTTTTTTTTTAATGTTTTTAGAAGGATAAAAAATGGTTTTGAGATAGGTTTTCAAAACATGTTTTCATTATAGGTTCTTTGTGAAAGAAGACAAAAAAAAAATATATATATATATATATAGTTGGCAAATGTATCTCTATTATAAGTTTTTTGTTAAAAACACAAAACTCAATCTTGAAAATACCTTCAAAAATTCAATTTTGGTATTTGCACAATAAATTTGAGCAACCATTTTCTAAGTTTGGCTTTTTAAAACATTTCACTATTCCATCATATTTTATTTTTAAATGATTAAAATAATTTTGTTTAAAATGCCTAACCAAACAAGATACAACTTAGGTCTATGCATTGATGCACTAACCAAAACTTAACCCAACCAAACAAGCCTGCTTTTCTTTCTTTCATCTTCTTAAGAAAAATCCTAAAATAAAATGTGTTTTTGTTTTTGATCTCTAAAATAGTTTTAAATTATTTTTTTTTCAAAAACATAAACCAAACATGCAAATTATTTTACATGCATCACATACACAAACACCAAACAAGCAACAAATCCAAATTGAAATTTCAAGCACAAACTACTACAAAATAATAATAATAATATTAAAAAAATACATATTACAAAATGCAACAAATCCATTGAACTTTCAAGCATAGCAATCGTGCACATCCATCACAAAAGAAAGAGAGGAAGCTAGAAAGAGAGACTTTGATTAGAACTACAATTGAGTTTTTGTATAGTTGGAGGCTATGACTCAATTGTCCATGTCCCAATGGAAGATTTAACAGCTACTGCTGCCCCTGCTTTCTCGGGCGGAACTCTAGGTTGAGAGTTACTCAAAAGGCTACCAAGATATCAGTATCTTTGGTTTGATAGTCAAGAGTATAATAAGTCAATTTATAATCTTTAACACCAGCTTTGAATCCAACACTTGCTTTAGTATCTGTTTGTGGTGACATAAGTCCCTCCCTACAACTAATGAACTAATAATTTTTGCAACAACAAGGTCTACTCAACATGAATTAAGTTTAAGTTTGGATCCAGCTTTATTGTGAAAAGGGAAGATGAATGAGATGGAGAAAGGGGGCAAAGATTTTGTGTGATAGTTCTCATGGCTCAACAAATTCAAAACGCCACCAACCTTGCAAACCAAACGCCGATTTGTGACTCTCAAGATCAGCACCACCAACTCATAGGAACTAGATTGAAGACATGACATGGCTTAGGTGGTCATAGGTTGCAAGGAGGGTCATAGGTTGTAGGAAGACTAGAGAAGAAAAAGAAGAGAGAGGGCTTATAAAGTAATGGGCAGGGACATTATTTACAAAATTGCAATCGCCTTTTGGTTGAAAAAAACTAAAAACTCTACAGGGATCAAGTCATAATGTTGTTCAATAAATATCTCTTTTTCTTTTTTCCTCACATGTGCATGTGAGAGGTGACTATCTCCTACATTTTTTTTTTTTTTTTTTTACTTTGCATATATGCAATTGAACTTACTGAGAGCATTAGCATTAATTGTGTTAAATGCTAATTTTTTAGCATTTAGCACACCAAACATAAAAAAATAAAAAACTCATACATCAAATGTGTCAAATGCTAAAAAAAATCATTTTTATTCAATTTATCTCTCCTCTCTCCTATCTATTTGTCTTCTCACCTCTCTCTCTCTCTCTCTCTCTCTCTTCACAAATTACTTATCTCTCATAGCCATTTAATCAATTGCAATACATCACAATCAAGAGCTAAATGTAACTTTTTTATTGAGTCGGCCCTCGCCATAGAGATTGATGTGTGAGGAGATCGGCTGGTGGAGACCAAGGTTAGCATGGTTAATTTTGTAATTGTGATTGTGAATGGGTTATAGGGATGGTGGATTGTAAATGGTGATTTTTATTTTATTGTTTTTTTTCCTTCGATGGTGGTAAGTTTCAAACACATAGAATGTACCGACCCCGCCTCAACTGTATAGATATTGTTCGCTTTGGGACCCATACCCCTCACGGTTTTGTTCTCCCCCAAAGCACACAACAATGGAGGAAAAAGCCTCAACACATTAAAGGAATGCTACTCCTTATAAGCACATCCCCATGTGCTTTCTTAGGCGATGTGGGATTCTATGGATTGCAAGACCCTCTTTTAGGTCACTACAATTCATTCCCCTTACGGGCACACGCGTCCTCACGTGTGGGACCCACACTTCCGGTTAGGGCACAACGGAAGCGTGATGGGCCTATAACCCACAGGTCCCAGGATCGAAACCTAGTTCTGATACCATATGTAACGACCCAAGGAAAAGCGCTAGCTACATCTGTGCTATACCTCAAAAGGACTATTCACAATTGAAACTCCTTGTAGTTGTTAATAAAACTTAGTTCAACCTAGTAAATATCCGATGTGGGACTCATCATACACCCACATACATCACACAATCAATCAAATTGGGGCATCACAATCTCCCTCACTTAAATCCCTAACGTTCTTGTCAGGACCCACTTTATGGGGTAGTGTTTCTGAGCCCACACGAGATTACCAAGCTAGCTCTGATACCATATGTAACGATCTAAGGAAAAGCACTAACCACATCTGCATTATACCTCAAAATGACTAGTCACAATTGAGACTCCTTGTAATTGTTAATAAAGCCCAGATTTACCCAATAAATAACCTATGTGGGGCTCATCACACACCCACACACATCATACAATCAATCAAATTGGGGTATCATAATCTCCTCCACTTAAATCCCTAACATCCTCGTTAAGGCCCACTTTGTGGGGTAGTGTCTTTGAGCTCACACAGAGTTACTGGATTGGCTCTGATACCATATGTAACGACCCAAGAAAAAGTGTCAGCCACATCTGTGCTATACCTCAAAAGGACTAGTCACAATTGAGGATTTTTGCAGTTGTTAATAAAACTCAGTTCAACCTAGTAAATATCCGACGTGGGACTCATCACATACCCACACATATCACACAATCAATCAAATTGGAGTTTCATATATGTAACAACCCAAGGAAAAGCGCTAGCCACATCTGCGCTATACCTCAAAAGAACTAATCACAATTGAGGTTTCTTGCAGTTGTTAATAAAACTTAGTTCAACCTAGTAAATATCCAATGTGAAACTTATCACACACCTACACACATCACACAATCAATCAAATTGAGGCATCACAATCTCCCTCACTTAAATCCATAATGTCCTTGTTAGGGCCCACTTATGGGGTAGTAGTGTCTCTGAGCCCACACGGGATTACCGGGCTAGCTTTGATACCATATGTAATGACCCAAGGAAAAGTGCTAACCACATATGTGCTATACCTCAAAAAGACTAATCACAATTGAGGCTCCTTGTAGTTGTTAATGAAACCCAGATATATCCAATAAATAACCGATATGAGACTCATCACATACCCACACATATCACAAAATCAATCAAATTAAGACATCACATAGAATGTGATTGTGATTGATTTTGGTGGTGGTGGGTAGTGGGTTTGAGGTGGTGATGGTTTTTTTTTTTTTTTTTGTGGTGGTGAGGTTCAATGAGAGAGAGAGAGAGAGAGTTGAAAAGGAAGAGAGGGAAATGAATACATAAATGAATAGAATATTAAATTGGAACATATAATATAAAATGTATTGTCAAATGCTATATTAAAGTAGTAGTAAAAGTAAATTTGAACGTGTGAAAATAAATTTTTTTTTGAACATATGCTCTAAGAAATTCTAACCCGCATGCTTTCTTAAAGGGATAAGTTATCATGTGGATTAAGAAACTTTTGTTTGACATGAGACTAAATAAAAAACACTAAATTGTCAACGAACTTAAAATTATCAAATCATCACGCAATTTAAGAATATATATATATATATATATATTTGTATAAGTCAATAATTTTTTCTTAGATTGTTCTTTTTTTCCAAATCACCAGACAATTGCTGAGGCTAGGTGCATAAATAATCTTTGATGTGCAATGATCATGATGCAGTTTTTTAGTTAACCGAGAGCATCCTTCTCCTCTGTTTGTTGGGTTATATTAATATTTGCAGTTAGGGCATATATTAATGAATAATTTAAGAAAAAATTGATACACTTATGAAAAATATAAAAAAAATAAAAATTTCCATAAATTTGTTTTATAAAAAATCTGTTAATTTTTTTTTAAACAGTTTTGTGTATCAGCGTATTTATAATGATATTGAGAACAAATTTCTCCCTAATGTCAAACTTCCGTTCCCTTGTTAAATGTAGCATACGATAGATAAATAAATATATATATATATATATATATATTTTACATGCGTGAGTCTTCCTTTTGAAGACTTTTTTATTCATTTATTTACACAAAATAGAAATTATACTTTAGCTTATTTAAGAAGTCTAAATCTTTTATCCCATTCTTCCTGCTCTACTATATACTCTACAAATAAAAACATGCCGCATGTCTATCTAATTTATTAAATGTTAAATTTATGCCTTATATTATTTCAATTACCTAAATATAATGGGTTTTATTTATTTATTTTAGGAAATTGAAATAATAGAAGATATAAATTAGCATTTAACAAATTAGATAGACATGTAGCATGTTTTTATTTGTGGAATATATAGTAGAGTAAGAAGAGTGGGATATAAGATTTGGTCTCTAATCTAAGTGTTTATTTGTGTAAAGTTCTTTCTTAGAAACTTAAATCCCAGCTCTTATCCCCCACACTTCATAAACACTTATACTTGAGGAGTGACCATCGTACCAAGAGTGTGCTGTGATTCCTTTTAAAAACTTGAATCTCAGTCCTTATCTCCCACACCTCACAAATACTTAATACTTATAGAGTAATTATCACGTCAAGATTGTGTAACAGTATATACGATAAAGTTTTAGCTCATCCTTATTGAACGCAATTTAAGGCCTGCACCCCCCCCCCCCAGTCCGTGATAAATGTGAAGCCTAAAAAGATAAGGCATCTGATTTTGGAGGAAATTAAAAGTAAAATTTAAAAAGATAAAGATAAAACTTAAATATAGTATTTTAAGTTTTTTTTTTTTAATTTTTTTCTTAAAATTTACCCATGTGACTACTTATTCAGTTTTAACACAAGAAAAAAAAATTCACAGGAAATTTAAAAAATACGTATATAAAAACCCCACTTGCCTAAGTCTTGCTCGTTAAAAAATTGGTTAATGTAATCATATCTTATCTTATCCAAAAAGAGAAAGACAGTCTGATTTTCATCATTTGTGCAGACCACGTAGAAGAAAGAGTTCAAAATTTTGACTCATCAGTTACTGCATGAACCAACCAGCGTGAATCTCATTGTTTCTTAAAATTCCGTGAACTTTTGCCTTTGCCCATTAAAAAGTAAAAGAGTAACAATCATAAAACAGTAGAAAGTATAGTTGTGAATCTCCAATTGTGCCCCTAAATTCGGTGAACCTAAAAATCTTTGTCATTAAAAATCAAAAATCAAAAATCAAAAAGAAAAAAGGACAAGCACCTAATGTTAACGATTGTTCTTAGAATATTGGTTAAAATTTTATTTAAAGAAAATTTTTATGAAAAATAAAAAAAAATAATTAATATTTTGACAATTTTTTTCATTTTCCATAAAAGTGATATCAAAACTTTTCTAAAATTAATTATTAACCAGTGTTCTAAGAGTACTAGTTAGCATTACTCATTATTTTAAGGTATTAATGCAAGACATAAAAAGAAAATAGAAAACACACATTTTGGTAACTTACAATTATAGAGAGCTTTACAGTTGTCACATGGTCCTGTATAATAACAGTCATAACTTAGGAGAATTATATATATCCACCACGTTATGTTTGTGTCAATGTCACGGACACACACCTGCCTCACCTAAATTCAGTCCCAAAATTCAATTTTCAAAATGCTCACCACCCCCCACTAGTGAAATTTATTGGCACCTTATCATCATATCACATGATTCATATCCACCATCAAGGCTCGTACCACTCCCTCTTTAGCTTTCACATTTATTCACATAAGCTATTGCTGAAAATTGAAAGCTTAGAGAGTTGAAAGTGAGAAGTTAGGTCCCATAGCATTTTCCTACTTTAATGTGTCATAACAATTTTTATGGGTACCGGTGACAATTAGTTATTGGTCGTGTTAACCGACGGCTAAAGGCATTCGTTAATTAATTATTTTAGAAAAATTTAAATATTATTTTTATAAAAAATATAAAAAATTAAGAATTATTTTTAAAAAAAATATTCGGAATTAAAAGAGAAAAAAAACTGTAAAAAATAAAATAAATAAATAAAAACAAAACAAAACATTTAAGGGGACGACGTCTTTCCCCTTTCCTTGAAATCAAAATTCAAAACCAAAGACTATTTTCATCTTCCGAACTTCCAAATTCTCATTTATTTCAGTCCAGTTTAGAGCAAGAAAGAAGTATGGGTGCAACAAGTAAAGCTTCTTGGATGGTGGCAGCAAGTATTGGTGTAGTTGAGGCCTTGAAAGACCAAGTTATTTTCAGATGGAACTATCCTTTAAGGTCATACTATCAAGCTAAGAAACTCTCAGCTTAGTCTTCCACACAGAGCTAACAACCACACATCAAACCAAACAATACAAACAATCACAAAAGCAAAATTAACCACAAAAATCATTGAATCAAACATAATCAGCATAATTTAAAATAAGAAAAACTAAATAATTATCCATCCATATCATCTAATTACCTTGAAATATCTCAAAATTCACCAAAATATCCGAATTTGTTTTTTCAAAATTAAAATAGAAGAACCTCTATCTCTCTATCTCTTCACTCAGTCCAGAGGGACTTCCACATCACCATCAGAGATCTCCTGCTGCAAATCCTTAGGGTCTTTCCCATAGACCGTGCAACCCATAGAGAGGCAAGTGCCAAGAACCTCCTTGACGGTCCCATTGAGGTCTTTGGCCATGGATCTAGGGCACGTAACCTTGGCGGTCTCAACGACGTTGTCAAGGGAGATATTCCCATTGTGCTTGATATTCTTTGTCTTCTTCCGGTCATGCTCCCGCTCCTTCAGTGCCTTGATGACCAGAGTCGTCGTCGATGGCACCACCGACACCTTCGCGGACCGATCTTTGGGGCGAATGAACTTGCAGTACCGACCTCACCTCCGATGACTTAGTCTCTCTCTCTCTTAAACCAATCCAGTTTTACTCAAAATTAGAAATTCTTTGTTGTTCTGGTTTTGATTTCAGGGGGAAGGGGAATGAAGTTGTTCCCCTTCAATTGTTTTCCTCCTTCTTCTTCTTCTTTAAAAAAAAAAAAAAAAAAAATTTTTATAATTCTAAAAAAAAAAAAAAAAAACCAAAACGATGCCGTTTTGGCTCACTTAACGGTAGCAAGTAACTGAGGTTTAACAGAATACTACATTGACAAAAATTGAAAGTTAGAGAATTAAAATGACAAAACTAAAAGTTAGAGGACTGAAATAACAAAAGCTGAAAATTAGAGAGTTAGTTTTGCATTTTTGCCTAAATTTTTTTAAACCACTTAAAGCATTCGTTAACTTTTTCCTTATTTAATTACATATTCTTTATGTAAAATTCAAAAAAATAGATATTTTGCATTAATTTTTGAACTATGTAGCCAAATAGTCCAATTGTCAAAATATGTAACAAAATACCATTATTTTGAAATTTGATAGTGTTAATGTTGAATTTCAATCAGAACTCAACATCAACAATATCGAGTTCTATGCATATTTTTAAGTGAAACTTAACATTTCTAATATAGAATTCTGCACAAAGATTCAAACTCATATAACTAATGTCAAGTTTCAAAACAAGAGTATTTTGTTACGCAATTAAAAAATACAGCTATTTTGACATAAAATAATTAATGCTAAACAGTCATTTTCTCCTTAAAATCTATTTAAGCCGTGTAAACTACGTGCAGCAATAATTTAGCAAACTTTATTATTCTCCTCTCAACTCTCAACGAGATTGACGTTAGCAACATTGGCCCCGCCCAATCACTTCCACTACTAGTCTCTGCTTTCCTTTCTAAATAAACCCAAATCTCTCACTATTCCGTCTAAACAAACACACACACACACACCTCTATTTCTCTTTCTGAATCCAGCTCTCTGATCCGAGGTCTGGATTCTCAAACAATGGCCTTTAACCCTTTCATCTTCGTTGTTCTCACCGTCTCTCTCCTCCCTTCCTTCACTCTCTCTCGCACCTTGTTGTCAGAGACTACCACTCACACTAACCTTGATGTCTCTGCTTCACTCCAACAAACCCAAGCTGTCCTCAACTTCGGCCCTCAAACTCTTAATTCCTTAGACCAACAACAACAACTAGAAGAAGAAGTGCAAACTCTCACATACCCAAATGCCTCTTACTTCTCAGTTCAACTTCACCCACGAGCGAGACTCTACAAAACCCCACACAAGGACTACAAAACCCTCGTCCTCTCTCGTCTCGAGCGCGACGCGGCCCGTGTCAACTCGCTCACCACCAAGCTCCAGCTCGCCCTCCACGGCGTCAAGAAGTCGGATCTCCTGCCCGTGCAAACGGAGCTCCAACCCGAGGACTTGTCTACTCCTATCGTCTCCGGCGTGAGCCAAGGCAGCGGCGAGTACTTCTCCCGTATCGGTGTCGGAAAGCCATCAAAGCCTTTCTACATGGTCCTCGACACGGGAAGTGACGTCAACTGGCTCCAGTGTCAGCCTTGCTCCGACTGTTACCAGCAATCCGACCCGATATTCAACCCGAGTGACTCCGCCTCCTACAAACCACTCTCCTGCGCGTCCTCACAATGCAGCTCGCTCGACGTGTCCGCGTGTCGCTCCAACAAGTGTCTTTACCAAGTGTCCTACGGAGACGGGTCCTTCACGGTCGGCGACTTCGTCACCGAAACGCTGTCGTTCGGAAACTCCGGCTCCATAAACACCATCGCTCTGGGTTGCGGACACGACAACGAGGGACTCTTCGTAGGTGCCGCAGGTTTACTCGGACTCGGTGGGGGCCCACTATCGCTCACCTCACAGACCAAAGCGTCGTCGTTTTCTTACTGCCTGGTAGATCGCGACTCGGGACGGTCCTCGACTCTCGAGTTCAACTCAGCCCCGCCCGCCGACTCGGTCACCACCAATCTCCTCAAAAACAGCAAACTCGACACGTTCTACTACGTCGGACTCACAGGTATGAGCGTCGGAGGCCAAGCCGTTTCGATCCCAACCTCGCTGTTCCAGCTCGACGCGTCGGGAAACGGTGGGATCATTGTCGACTCGGGCACCGCCATAACTCGGCTGCAAACTCAGGCCTACAACTCGCTCCGCGACGCGTTCGTCAAGCTCACTCAGCACCTGCCGTCTACAAGCGGAGTCGCTCTGTTCGACACGTGTTACGATCTATCGTCGCAGAGGTCCGTGAAGGTCCCAACGGTGTCGTTTCAGTTCTCGGATGGGAAGTCTCTGCAGCTGCCAGCTAAGAATTATTTGATTCCGGTGGACTCGTCGGGAACTTTCTGCTTTGCTTTCGCTCCAACGACGTCGTCTTTGTCTATTGTTGGGAACGTGCAGCAACAGGGGACACGTGTCAGCTTCGATTTGGCAAACTCAAAGGTTGCTTTTTCGTCGAATAAGTGTTAGTAGGTGTAAAACAGTGAATGTTTTCATTATTGGAAAAAAAAAAAAAAAAAACAAAAAACAGGTAGTAGTACTTTTAAAAATGGTAGTTTAATTTACGTTTTTACCCCTGAAAAATGAGTGGTCTGATATAGTGTGATATTGTTAGTATCTAGCAAAGAGAAATCAGAAATGCAATGCTGTACTATAAAGTGGTTGTGTGGCTGAAAAGTGGAGCCCATTTAAATAAATTCCAAAGGAGCTTTGGTTGGTGTGGTTCATAAATTTATATCAAAATTATTGTACGTTTATGGCAGTTTTTGTTTTTTTGGTAGAATTGTACGTATATGGAGCTATATGGATATGGGCATCTAGAGGAAGTGGTACTGTATCTGTATGGCAAATTAGTAGAACTTAAGGGGACTTTTAACCAAAGTGGGAATGTGACATTTCATGTTGTGTGTGTGTGTGTGTTTGTTTGTAAGGGAAAAATGTACATATGTCATGACAAGGAAAGAGATAAGGGTGGACAGTGATTAAGTGAAGCTTACGTTGTGAATAGTTTGCATGGGTGACACGACGCGTCCAATGAGAAATATGACAGTGGTTTGGATTTTGTGACGGAGGGGATGTGTGTGCGTTGCATTATTTATGGTTGTGATGCTATTGAGATATAGTTTAAGATTTGTTGGATTTTTTTAAGATTTTGTTTGGGGCATAAGACAAACAAATATTCTTTCAGGAAAAAAAAAAAAAAAACATATATATTTACACACACACACACACTAAGTTATTAAAATATGTACAATTAATGTATGAATGTAATATAACTGTACATTAAAAAAAATGGAATATTTTGTTCCAAGTTCCAACCTCTGGGTATTTTTGTTTCAAAATTGTATGTGTTTTAAAATATTGTATAATTTTACTTTTTAATCATCTTAGAGCATCTGTATCAGGTGTGGTAAATGTGCCAAATGCCAAATATTTGGCACATTTACCACACCAAACAAAAAAAAGAAGCTTTATGAGATGAGGCAAATCTTAAAACTTATACCACATTGCTACAGTACCGTTGCAAATTTGCAACGGTACGGACAGATGTGGCAAAATTTTTAATCTTTTTATATTCTCTTTTCTCTCTCCTCTCTCTTCATTTTTTTCTTTTCTCTTCTCTCTCACACACCGGCTCCCTCTCTCACATCAGACCCAGCTCTTCCCTTCTCTCTCACTCACCGGCTCGCCATCGTCACTCCGATTCGATCGCCACTTCGATCGGATCATCGGTCTCGTCGTCACTCCGATTCGATCGCCACTTCGATCGGATCATCGGTCTCGCCATCGTCACTCCGATCGGCGAATCATCGGTCTTCTTTCATTGCCATCGTCATTCCGATCGGATCGCCACTCCGATCGGATCATCGCCGTTGGAGGCTCAAGCGGCATGGGCGACGCCACTCCGATCATCGCCATCGTCATCGCCGCTCCGATCTCACCGATCGCTCTCTCTCTCTTTTTGTCTGTTGGTTGTTTTGATTGTTGGTGGTTGGCTGAATCTGAAGTTTGATGGTGGTAGGCTGATCGGATTGTGGGTGTGAGATTTGGGATGGGTATGAGATTTTGGTTGATGGTGGTTTTTTCTGGTGTAGGGGCTGATATTGGTTGTAGTGTTTGTTTGAGTTTTTTTTTTTTTTGGTAGCAAGTGGCTGATATTGGTGGTCGGTGGTTGATCTGTGGGTTTGGCCGGTGGTTGTGGGCTGTGGTAGTTGAGCTGCGGTGTGGGTTGTAGGTGCTGTTGTTGATAATAATGAATTAGGAAATAATATATTATTTTAATGTGAAGGAAATATTATTTTAATGTATATAATTGAATTATAAAACATCTGATAAATGAGATGTTGTAAAATGATGTGGTAAAATAATAAAGTAGGTGTTTGATGTGGTAAAATGGCAAAAATTTTGCAACATCTGATAAAGATGCTCTTACACGTTATAGGCTTATGTCATCAAAATCAAATTACCTTGATTTCAAGAATCTCCTTTCCACCGTTACCATTTTTTTTATTCCTCAAATTAATGATAAAGACTTTTTGAATATATTTTGAAGGGAAATGTTATTAAAAGGAGAGAAATGTTAAGAAATGTCCTTAGGCTATTGGTTAAATAATTCATTTAAAGAATGCTTTTATGAAAAAAAAAATGATTAATATTTTGACAGTTTTTTTTATTTTTCATAAAAGTAGTGTTAAAACTTTCTTAAAATAGATTGTTAACCAATACCTTAAGGACACTCGTTAACATGAGCCTTAAAAGTATAATAACGGTTTTGAAATAAATGTGGAGGTTGAGGATTATAAATATAGGTAGACTATTATTTGTAACTAAAATTAACCACTGAGGGTGGGTGACAAGTTAGTGACAAGGACTTAACTGCGTTAACTCTCGTGTGGCTTGATTAGGATTCATATCTTGAATTCAAATTCCAAACTCTTTAAGGCGCAGAATTGATTTCAGGATGGCCATTTGTTGTGTGATTAAGACTCGGTGGAATTAAGATTAAGCTATGGTTGAATCTATATATATTAGAGAATACATATATTAGGCGAAGACATAGACTCGATAAAGACGGAACTACCAGGGGACTCCCTTTCCTAAAGATATTGCTTATTGCATATATATTGAGAACACAAGTATTTGTGATTTTTTTTTTGAGGGACAGCGTTTGTGAATTTGATTGAGGTGGACTATCAAATTTGATTGAGGTGGACTATCAGTTTATCACTTCGGCCCGTGGATATAAATAAATAATGAGTACGTACACAATTAAAAAGGTGAAAATGAAATGTATGAAAGATATGAAGTCAAATTGAATAATTGAGATTTGGAGTAATGTAATGGAGTTATTTAGGTGGAAATACTGTTATGGTTATTGTTTGTTTTCTGCTTTTAACGATGATTGAATTAAAATGTATTAAGAAGTAATTATTTGTATATTTTCATTTGCTAATATTTTGTAATATCAAATCAATACTATTTTAGATTCTTATAAGAGATATAAAGTCAAATTGAATAATTGAGATTTGGAGTGATGTAATGGAGTTATTTAGGTGGAAATACTGTTATGGTTATTGGTTGTTTTCTACTTTTAATGATGATTGAATTAAAATGTATTAAGAAATAATTATTTGTATATTTTCATTTGCTAATATTTTGTAATATCAAATCAATACTATTTTAGATTCTTATAAATATTTTTGCAGTTCTTTCTTTGGCGGCCTCAAATTCAAATCATGGCTCTGTCCCTACCAATACCATCTCATCACCTATTCACCCTTCAAACATTGATTTTTCAACAAGTAATTGTTATCGAGAAATATAAGAGATGACAAAAATGTTTCTTTCTTGCCTAATTCTGCGAGGATTTTTCCTTCCTGAATAGGTGATAGGGTGGGGACTGGAGATGCCTCTATTTTTTTTTTTGCTCGTCTCTACTTGAATATGTACATATATTTTTATTCAATTATATTTAAATTATTTTATATAAATACATATATCATATTTATAATTTACACTTGTCTTTCTATTTTTCTTCATCTCTTGGGGACCAGAAAATGATATATAGGATACTCATGATCCAGCAATTCCGACCGGTCGCCATCATTCCCTAACATCTCTTATTCAGAAAAAAAAAAAAAAAAAGCACTAAATTTTTTTTTTCCTTAGCTAAAAAAAACTAAAATAATGGTAGAACTATGGTCATCGTGTTAATATAAGCAAAAATGGTGTATTGATTTGGAGGGGTTGGTGCGGTGGGCTTTATGGGAATAAGGGACGGGTGTGTGGGGAACAGATCACATGAGTTGGAGGCCGCTTTTGTGAGTGGAAGACAACTTAGGTAATTGATATATTATGTTTATGGTTTTTAATTTTGGAGGGGCCGTACACCCCCCCCCCCCACTTGTTCTCTTTCTCTCTCCTTGGTCCCATTTTTGGGGATGTGGGTCCCTTTCCCTTGATTGTCGGCAAAGCTTCTGTATTGCCAGATCATTTTCCACCACCCTTTCACTAGTCAACACGTGGCATTTCAGCTGCTTCTGGGTCCCATTTTATAAATAGGGCGCTAGTACTACTAAATAGATTACTTCTTATAGTTCTTTAGTTATTATTATTACCCGTGAATGATTCTTTCTTTTACTTGAGAGTGATGGTAAATTAAGTAATGTCTGCAATGCGTGTAACGTGTTTTTTTTAATCATTTCCAATTATATAGCCCTTAACTAATACTCTCTGTGTTTGTTGATTGTTACGTTTACGTCAAAAGTACTGATAATTTTAAGGAAAATGGTTAGATAACAACTTTTGCCCTCATTTTTTGCTGCAACTTGTCCATACAAGTGATGGAGCAAAAATGGTGAGTCTATATCTCCATCACTCAAAACTTATTATGTAAATAAATTGTAGCAAAATTGTGGCAATTATTGTGTAACAAAAAGGCAAATCACAAACCTTAGTAAAAACTCATAGTAACTTTTATAACCTGTTCGGCTAATTATCCTTAACTCCTCCTCCATCCAATTTGGTCCTTAAGAGAAGGTAATGTAAGTTATACTACAGTCAAAAGATTAACCTAAAACTTATTTTAAATTTTAAATTATATTAAGATATGATAATAAGTTTTCGCCTTTTTTTTTTTTTTTTGGGTTGGATCATAGAGTACCTATGAGTGTACCCAAAAAATAACGAAAAGATCATGGTAGATGGTGCCTATCTTGCATTAGCAAATATGAACCTTTTGGGGTGTGCTCTCTCTCCTAGTAGAGGCAGAGAGGAAAGGAAGGCACACAAGGTGTGGAATAATAATAGTTTTTGAAGGACATAAAATAGTTAAATATACCTATTTTTCAGCTCCACTTGAACCCTTAATTAAGGCCTTAAACCATGTGCTTATCCACAAAGATACAAGTATGTTGGTATTAAATAATTGATCCCATTTGTTTGCAAAATAAACGAATATAATCTTCACACGATAATTGTATATGTTTGAAAACCTAAATATTTTGACCACTTGACCAAGACCAAGCCAATTTCCAAGACGTACTTTCTACAGTATAGAAAGAACTTTCAAACTAGAGCCAGACACATTTATTCAAAAGTAAAACATGTTATCAAAAAAAAAAAAAAAAAAAAAAAAGGAGAAGAAGAAGAAGAAGAAGAATTAGAACCCAGAAACTCTCTTTAAGTAAAAATGCAAAAATATCTTGGGATGGGACAGTAAAAAATATCTAAAAGATGCAATATTTATCCTGTGATTTTGCAACCCCAACAGACAATTAATAATAGTAGTCAAATTTTGAATTTAGAAAGAAAGGGTTTTCAAAGGATTTTGAAAAAGCATATTTGTTCCCCTTGTCTGCTTCTTTGATTTGTAAATGATTTTAATTATCTCTAAGATGGTGGGCCTAACTTGAATCTTTCCACACCCCCCCCCCCTCCCCCCCTTTTTTTTGTGTGGGTATGATGCCAAACTCTTCACATGAAAGAAATGAAGAGTTTGGCATCATGTTGATTATATCTAAGTCACATTTGTTGAATGAGATTTGGCATAAACAATGCACTTCTTGCATGCATGTCATTGAAAATACAAGTCAACCATAAACTAGCAATACCATCTAAAGGTAGCTGAGGCTCCCATTGACTGTTAAGGCACTTGGACCACCATATATATCACCTATTAGGCCTTCAATCAAGGCCTAAATCTAGGAAAATTTTTCCTACCTGCTTATCAATTATCACGCTGCTTTAACTTTTCTTGTATCAACTGGTTTTTAAAAGCTGACTATTGGAAATGATTCTTGAAGAATTAGAACTACCAGAACTTTTCATTTCGCGCATGATGATATAGTTTCATACTAAATTTTTTTTTTTGGGGTTCATAGCAAAATATATGGTAATAAAATCTTGGCTTGGCCCTTCACAAAATAAATAGAAAACATACAAAATCTTTGCTGGGAGTTGCATGATTAGAAGGTTGGGAAAAAGCCAATGTCTCAAAAGAAAACAACCTTTCGGAAACCACACAACTTTGTTAGACTATTGTGCTATGTTTATTCCATTCATATATATACCAATCAACATTCTAACCTCGCAAACAAGTAGTACCATATCTAAAAATATAGATTCTTTTTGACCAAGCCAGCAAGTAGTATCATAATAAAGTCACATACACAATGTCACATGTTATGTTAGGCCTTGTAGGTAATGCTCACAAAGATTGTTAAGGTCACGTGGACCATATATCACATGTTAGGCCTTCAATCAAGGTCCAAATCTGGGAATGTTTTTCTTTTTCCTTCTAGAATCTAGATGCGCCTCAACTTTTCAGGTAACAAATAACCAGCATGTAATTCACGCATACACGTGAATACATTTGAAAATAAATACATTTCTTAATTGTAAAAATATAAATAATTGATTGAATTATTAGAAAAAATAAACTTAATTCAATGCATATTAAAATTCTTGCATAAGTTTAATACTATTTATAATCATTTTTATTCTAATTTTTTATAAGATAAAAAATGTGGTGATTTTAATTGAGTAGATATATGATTGGTTTTTTTATTTTTTATTTTTATATTTCATTAATATTAGACTTTTAGTATTTTACACTCATTAACTCACTTGACACAGATTAAAAAAAGTTTAGCGGGCACATGACACAAAATTAGCCCACAATTGAAGTCTAATTTGGAATCTAATTGAATTTTTTTTCCATCTTTGGTTTTAAATATATACTAGTGTGTAACCCCGTGTTTATGCACATGTATAATTAAAAACAATCACAACCATACTGTTTAAATTATACATTTTTTTTTTTATTTTATAAAATGTTGAAATTATTCATGGTATTAGCTTACACATTTTTTAAATCATAAATTTTTAAAATATGTAATGGTTTCTAATTATATATATATATATATATATATAATTTAGAATTTAATTGGATTTAGACTCTTTAATTTTTGCATCCAATAATTCACTTGCCGTAAGAATTAAAAAATTAGATGGACATGTGGCGCAAAATTGGACTGCAATTGATATCCAATTTAGAATTTAATTAGTTTTAGACCTTTTATTTATTTTTTATTTTTACACTCAATTAGTGTCTAACCTTGTGCATATGCACAAATACAATTAAAAATAATCACAATTATTTATTTCAAATTATACATTGTTTTTAGAAGATGCTAAAATTATACATGGTATTAATTTACTAATAAGATTCTAACGGATTCAATGGAGGAAGGAATGAATCAAGAATTGGAGAACAAGAGAACAAGAAGGGAAGAAAGAATAGAGAGGAAAAACAATGAAGATTCTTATCTGAATGTCCTGTACAATAACCTCCCTTCCCATATAAGCACTACACTCCTAACTAACTAACTAACTACTTGACACCCTGGCCTAACCAACTAACAACCCACAATAGCAGTCCAGCTCAACTGCACTAATCATTGCTTACCTGAGCACACACCCACTCACCCTCATGCAGGCTCACACGCACCCACTTGTAGGTATACACACATAGCCTTGCACACACACACGCACACCCCCCCTACACACCCTTACACAATTACAACTGTCACAATTACAATTGTCCAGTAATGGTTTCTAATTATATAAATATATATATATATATATATATATAATTTAGAATTTAATTGGATTTAGACTCTTTAATTTTTGCATCCAATAATTCACTTGCCGTAAGAATTAAAAAATTAGATGGACATGTGGCGCAAAATTGGACTGCAATTGATATCCAATTTAGAATTTAATTAGTTTTAGACCTTTTATTTATTTTTTATTTTTACACTCAATTAGTGTCTAACCTTGTGCATATGCACAAATACAATTAAAAATAATCACAATTATTTATTTCAAATTATACATTGTTTTTAGAAGATGCTAAAATTATACATGGTATTAATTTACTAATAAGATTCTAACGGATTCAATGGAGGAAGGAATGAATCAAGAATTGGAGAACAAGAGAACAAGAAGGGAAGAAAGAATAGAGAGGAAAAACAATGAAGATTCTTATCTGAATGTCCTGTACAATAACCTCCCTTCCCATATAAGCACTACACTCCTAACTAACTAACTAACTACTTGACACCCTGGCCTAACCAACTAACAACCCACAATAGCAGTCCAGCTCAACTGCACTAATCATTGCTTACCTGAGCACACACCCACTCACCCTCATGCAGGCTCACACGCACCCACTTGTAGGTATACACACATAGCCTTGCACACACACACGCACACCCCCCCTACACACCCTTACACAATTACAACTGTCACAATTACAATTGTCCACAATACAAAACCGCTATCAACAATACAATACCTATCAATACCCTCCAATCAAAGCACCTTACCCACAAGGTGAGGGAATTGATGATGCAAGGCATAGAGAGACTCCCAGGTAGCATGAACTTGATCCTGCCTTGCCATTGGACTAAAACCTTAGTAATTAACCTGGTCTAAAGTTGTTTAGTTCTGGTCTGTAAGATAGCAACAAGTTCAGGATGTACAAGACCATCAGAATCAATAGGAGGTAAAGTGGGAATGGGAATGACTTAAGCCCCCAAATGCTTCTTAAGGTAAGACACATGGAAAACTGGATGTAGGAGACAATCTGAAGGCAAAGCCAACCTGTAAGCAACAAACCCTAGCCTCTGCAAAACCTAAAATGGCCCATAGTACCTCGGAGAGAACTTATTGAAGCCTTTGGACCTCAAGGTTAGCTGTCTATAAGGCTGAAGCCTTAAATAAACCCAGTCCCCAACCTCAAATGACCTGTCAAGCCTATGTTGATCAGCCTGGAGCTTTATTCTGGATTGAGCAGCGAAGAGATTTTGTTTAAGTAAGGATAGGACTTTAGACCTAATCCTAAGAAGGTGATCCACTGCCTCAACCTTGGTGGTGCCAAGAATGTAGTCCAATTGCCTAGGTGGAGGGCAACCATACAATGCTTCATAAGGAGTGAATTTGGTAGAGGTGTGGTAGTTAGTGTTGAACCAAAACTTTGCCGAATGCAACCATTCAACCCAAGAGTTAGGCTTGTCACTGACAAAAGCCCTAAGATATTGTTCTAAGCTTCTATTAACCACCTCAGTTTGACCATCTGTTTGAGGATGGTAGGCTAAAGACATGGTCAGGTTGTTGCCCAGAAGATTGAAAAGTTCCTGCCAAAACTTGAAAGTAAACACAACATCTCCATCACTCACAATGGATCAAGGCATGCCATGAAGCCTAAAAATCTCCTTCATAAACACAGCAGCCACCTGAGCAGTTGTGTAAGGATGCGAAAGAGGCATGAAATGCACATATTTGGTCAATCTATCCACCACCACCATAATGACCTCAAATCCATGGGATTTAGGAAGACTCTCTACAAAATCCAAACTAATATCAGTCCAAGGCTTGGAAGGAATTAGCAAAGGTTGTAACAAACCCCCTGGCTTGGTAGTCTCTACCTTAATTCTTTGACACACCTCACAATGCTTCACATGTCTCTTGACATTAGATTTCATTCCCTTCCAAAAGAAGTCTTACTTGACCCTATATAAAGTCTTTAAGTAGCCAGAATGACCACCAATAGGACTGTCATGCATGTTAGGATGCGTGCCCTTAAATTCTATTGTATAATGCTATCTATGATATTATGTATGACATAATGTTATGATTAAACAAGTTATTTTATTATTATCTAAAATAATGGTAATATGAATATTTGGACATTATCATATAGTCTATGAGATGCATAACATGTGATTTAAATAAAAATTCACAGAAGATATAAATCACAAGTTCTTTGTAAAATCAGAATTATAGTTTGTAGTCGGTAATGAAATTGGACATTTTATCTGCGAAGACTATAACATATTAACTAAGATGATTTGTCTTGATCATGGAAGTAGAGACTTCTAGTTGGTATGTTGATATGTTTTAAGAGTTAAGACATATTGAATTGGGCCGCTGTGAGATTTATTATTCTCCTAAGAATTGTCAAATGAATAATAAATCTCACAACTTCTATTTGCATGAACTCTTAATCCTGAGAGAATAATGGATCTGATCATGAGGTGTAAGTTGCTTTGATATATCAGGAGTGAGATCTATAGTCACGATCAAAACCTTAGTATGTTGGGCAACCACATTTAGTGTTGATGGAACATATATTCTCAAGATGGAATTCATAATCTCTTAACGGAGATATAAAATATTCCCTTGAGATAAGTTTAATGGGTTGGTTATTCAGAGTGTTAGGTCTAACCACTTTAGTAAATTGGATTTCATAAATATATGATGAATAACTTAAAGGATTAAACTGGGCACTCAAGGATTAAGATGTAATAATCTTCAAAGTGACATCTACATTCATGACTTTGTATTACTACGAATATTTTATGAAGAGGTTGCATGTATAATAAAGTCTTGGGATATAATTTATTAATAAGGCCTAGAGTTCAGTTATATTTATAAGTGGTATTAAATATAATTAATGGTAACTTTGGACTTGTCAAGAGTTGATAGAAAAGCCCAAGGCCCATTGGAGCTAGTGTCTTATTGGTCCCTTTTGGTCCCACTCCAAGCCACACATTAGAGCCCAATTGGAAAGGCCCAATAGGCAAGCCCAATTAGATAATCAGTTAGTTATAAAGGGAGAAACATACAAAATTTTATTTTAAGAGAGACATCATTGTGAAATGGTGTATATGTGTGAGTGAAGCCACTCGATTATCTCCCTTAGAAACTCATTGAGTGACCACACTTCTTGGGCGTAAAGTGGAATTGGAGTGAAGATTAAAAGTGTTCACAAGTACTTCTAATTTTTTGTTTTGAATTTCACCGCACCCAGGTACGCTATCTTGTTCTTAAATTATGAAATTTACATAGTGCATGTTATCAATTATGAATGAAATAGATCCATGTTTATTGCTTCCACTGTATGTTTTGTATGAGATACAAAACCAGATTTTCCAATAATTGGTGTCAGAGCCAGGTTTTCATATCATTCTTGTATAACATGTGATTGAGATTTTAGAATCAAAGAAAGTAGTTCTCTTGGTGATTTAAATTTTTACCAAGTAAAGTTTCTGCATAAAGTTATTGTTCCATAAACCCTGTGTACATTGATCAATATATGCGATATATTGTTTTGCATGGTTCCAAGAGGACGCGGCTATAACTTTTGTTTTGTGCCGTATGTTTTTGGTGTTCGTATTCATCAAGGACACCATTTACACATCTTGCGAACGAGTTTACTTTTGTTATTCACCACTTGGATATCTTTGGCAGTTGAGAGTAGTTATTGAATTTCATTCAATAACTATTAATTGTTGTTGTCAGTGGACATCTTGGCTATATATATTTTTGATAGTGCCGTGTCTTAATAGTAATTGCCAAGGATATGTAGTTATTGAATGTTATTGAAATAACCGCCATGTGCGTGAATTTACTTATTGCACCGCTTGGCTATAAAAGACAATTTAACGTTAATTGCCTTGATGGTCATCTTGCATGTGTTAATTGTTTATAAAGGATTCATCCAATCTGTATATTATATTATTATTATATATATGGGTTTATATGCAAATTCTTGATGGACATCTTATAAGCATGTGATAATTGCCTTGGATGTATTGTGATGAAGCGTTAGTTCATCAGTCAGATTGGGCAGATGGAACCAATCCCCAGCTTGTGTAAATGGATCTTCAAAGATGGTCACCGGTGTAGTGCCTGCCACAATGCCTCCGATGCCAAAGTCAATACAAAGAAATCTTTTTGTAAGTTTAAAACAGAGTTGCAGTATAGTAGTAAAATTGTCTAAGTATATTTCGTACCTTGTGTTGATATTGTGAGGGTCTTATATATATGCTTTTGCAACTCCTAGCCGTTGGAGTAGTTATGGTGGCCTTAATGTTCTCCTTAGTAACGTTTTATGCTTTGTTATGTGGCTTCAATGTACTCCAACGGCTCATACAACTGGTTCTGTAACCGCTCTGGGTATAACTGGCCATATTGAATGGCAGAGTTGTTTTTGTCAATAATGTGGGTATTCATTTGGCTCGTCAGACGATATCCTCGCTCGTATTGATGAGATCGTCATTGGGAGATGGATTCGTTCGTCCCATCAGCTGTCCCCCGATTCTGTGGTCGTTGTGATGTGTTATGACGACCATAGAATATGAAAGGTTTATAAGTTGTAAGTGACTCTTGGGGTTTCGCTTCGTTTTAAATGCATAGTGGCGGTGCTTCGCAGGTTGTGGCTTACGTGGCATATTCTGATTGGTGGGGCTAATGCTCCAATTTGTGAGATTATTGGGTTTCCCGCTAGTTCTTAGTTTTCCGAGCCTTGGTTTTAAACTTTTCTCCTTCCCATTTTTTATTTTCACTTTTCTCAAAAACTCTCAATCATTGTTTTGAGCATTTTCTTCGCTAATCTCCCTCTGCAACTCTTCTTCAAACTGGTGCGCTGAGCGGTGGTGTTTTCTTTGTCCGCTATTTTAAAGGTATTTTTCTCCTCTGTTTTCTGCTTTGCCTTTCCTTTTTTGTTGCGATACAACTTCTAATTTCCTTTCTTCTTCCCCCTCCCCTTTCCTTTTGTTTATTTGTTTATTTATTTTTTTTTCTTTGGGTTTCCATGCTTAGTAGCTCTGAGGTTAGGATAGCTTGCCCCTCGATTTCCTTCCTTTTCGCGCGTTTAGGAGGGTCTTTGGGTGTTTTTCCAAATCTGGAGGATTTTGTTTTTGAGTGAAATAATCTGGGTGTGGCATTAGCGGAGTTGTTGCCTCTGTTGCGTCAGTCAATTGATTGGTTCAAAGGTCTGGTGAGAGAGGGAGAGGCGATGTCTGAAGTTAGGTCGAGTGAACTCGAGACTGGGTTATCGTCTAACGGTGGCCCAGCGGAAAGAGATACAGCCATCTCTACTCCTCAAGTGGTTAGGACTTTTTATGCCCTCGAGGAGACGTGTGGGCTGGACGTTGACACCGTGGGTAGGTTTAAGGATCAGTTTTATTTTCCAGAGAGGGTCCGCGTTTGTCTGCCCGTGATGAGGATATGGCTTGCCATTTCTTCCTCGGTGAAGTATGCTTTTATGAGGCTACTTTCACCTATGGGCTTAGATTCCTCGTCCATCCGTTCCTGATGGAGCTTTTAGATTACTTTGGCATTGCTCCAGGGCAACTTATGCCCAATTCTTGGAGGATAGTGGTCAATTGTATGGAGATATGGTTGGCCACCAACGGGGACATGATTAAGGTTGGTAAACTTGTTTATTTATATCGTTTGAAAGAATCTAAGGAATACGGATATTATGAGTTGGTACCTTAGGAGAGGAGAACCAGGATAGTTAGGGGTTTACCTTCGTCCTTCAGGTACTGGAAATCAAGATTTTTCTTTGTGTCTGGGGATGATTTTGAGACTCCCTCTGGCAGGGACTGGGGTGATGTCTCGAGGTTGCTTCGTCGGTGGGGAACCCCGACTTTAGGTGCGTCAGTATTTCTTCTCGTCACTTTAATTCAGTCGCATTGTGATGTTATCGTTTATTGACTCCTTTTGTTTTTTGCAGTTAAAAGGAGGCCTAAGCTCAAAAGCAGGCATAAGGAGCATGTTGAGCAAGCGATAGAATACACCAAGACGATTGAAAGTTGGGACGATCTTGTAGACCCATGTACCCTTGCCTTCTACAATCTCGGTCTTGACCCGTCCTCCTTCGTCTTGCGCAACATTGATATCGAAGGAAAGAAGAGTAAGTGTTTGGTTCGTCAATACTGATTTTTAATGGGTACACCTCTTTTTTATTTTATTTTTTTATTTTTTTTATGTGTTTCCCTTTTGCAAAAATGATGACCAAATTCAACAAAGATATGTATGCTAAGATGAGGGCAAAGAAAGATGAGCCTTTGTCAAATATAGGGAAAAAGACCATGCGTGTCACTGGGAAGGGTCCTTCCGTCACTCCGGCTGCTTCTGTTACTCCCATTGTCTCTGGAACTGGGACAACGAGGACGGCTTCTCCTTCAACTTCGATTGAAGAGCTTCCTTCTCCTGCCTCAAAAAGGTAACACATGTCTGATAAAGAGAAAAAGAAGATTGATTTGGGCTCGCCCATCGTTTGGTATGACGAGAGATTGGCTGTGGAAAGGGCTCATGGGGTCATCACTGCGGAGGATTTAAAGGTTTTCTCAGGCTTGCCCTTCAATGACGTTGTTGCTCGCCATGTCCATAAACTTGTTTAGGTAAATTGTTTGTGCAACTTTTTGTCTTCGTTTCTTTCTCAGTTTACTGACGGTTTTCAATCCCTTTTCAGGTGTTGGGGGAAAGTCTCCACATTACCTCTGAGTATATCACCCAAGGGGCCAAGGTGGCAGCAATCACATCCAGAATGGAGGCTTTGGAGAAAGAGAATTCTAAACTGAAGAAAAATCTTATTGATTCTATGGATGAGGCCACCACTTTGAAGGAGAAAGTCAAGACCCTGAATGACGACCTTAGAGTTGAACGTCAACTGACTCTGGAAAAGGACGAGCAACTTCTAAGTGCCAAGGAGTTGCTCAAAACGATTGCTGCCAGATCTGTTGAATCCTTCCAAACCACTGACGAGTACAACACAGTGCTCTTCAGTTGGTACTTTAAAGGGTTTGAGCTTCTCAGGAGGTATCTAGTCAAGCACCCCACTGGAGTTGATATGGAGAGCCTAGACCTAGAGGAGGTGGACAAAGAAATGGCAATTGGCAAGGCAGCCCAATCCTTCGTTCTCGAAGGTGATGTCCTTGAGAATGCTCCTGTTGACGATGCCCTTGTTGGTGACCCCCCCACAGTTGCTGGTGCCTGAATATGTTACTTGCAAGAATTTTCTCCTTTTGTTTTTTGGTTGTTGCCCATTATATCTTTTGGGCTTTTTGTAAATCTAATTTCAAAACAATTTCCTTTTAATCTACTCTGGTAATTGCCTTTAATTTAAACTTGTAGTTGCATGCTTACTTGCCGTTGTGATTGTGGATTTATTCTTTCATGACTTGCTTGTGTTATCTGACATTCGTCTGCGCCTTGTACTTAGTAAAATTTTTTTTTAGTTGTTATGATTCTGTAGCATCATCTGTAACTTACATCCGTCAAGGCGGAATCTTGTTACTTAGCCTTTTAGGCTTTTGTGACTTACATCCTTTTTAGGGATGTTGTCATTCTTTGTATTCGTCAATAACTTACATCCGTTAAGGCAGAATCTTGTTACTTAGCCTTTTGTGACTTTTCTGACTTGCATCCTTTTTAGGATGTCGTTATTCTTTGTATTTGTTAGTAACTTACATCCGTCAAGGCGGAATCTTATTACTTTATCCATTTTCTGGGCTTTTGCGAGTCATAGTTGAATAGACCTGCTTACACAGAGACATCAGTTGAATAATTCGTTTATTAATTTCAGGAATGAATACATTCGTTTGTTACATCTACTAGTGGTACTTCTTCAAGTGTTCAATGTTCCATGGCCTCGGGAGTCTCTGTCCGTCTAGGGACTCCAGGTGACAGCTGCCTTACCTGTAGTAGTGGATGACTTGATAGAGTCCTTCCCATGTGGGGCCAAGTTTTCCTTGGGTAGAGTCTCTAGTTGCTGTGGTGACTTTGCGCAGGACGAGGTCACCTATGTCAAGTCGTCTGAGCTTTACCCTCTTGTTATAGTATTTGGCCATCTTTTGTTGGTACTTCATCATTCTGCTGAAAGCTTTCTCTCTCACTTCGTCCAGACAGTCCAGGTTGATTCACAAGCGATTGTCATTGTCTTCTTCGTTGAACACCTCTCGCCTGATACTGGTTACTCCTACCTAGACTGGGATCACTGCTTTAGTGCCATGGTGAGCTTGAAGGGGGTTTCCCTTGTTGGGGTTCTTGCTGTGGTTCTGTAGGCCCATAAGACATTAGGTAACTCTTCCAGCTAGGCACCTTTCGCGTCATCCAACTTGGTCTTGATGATCTTGAGTAGCGTCCAATTCGTCACCTCTGTCTGTCCATTTTCCTAAGGATGCCCTGGAGATGAGAACTGGTTCTTGATACTTAGGCCTGAACAAAAGTCTTTGAAGCCTTGGCTATCGAACTGTCGCCCATTATCTGATATGATCGTCCTTGGTATTCCAAACCTGCAAATTATATTATTCCATACGAAGCCCCGAATCCTTGCTTCCATGATGGTTGCAAGTGCCTTTGCTTCAACCCACTTCGTAAAGTAATCAATAGCAATTAATAAGAATTTTACCTAACCTTTACCTAGGGGTAGTGGACCAACGATGTCGATTCCCCATTGCACAAATGGCCACGGGGATGTTATCGTCATCAATTTTTCTGTTGGGAGCCGTTGAACATTCCCGAACTGTTGGCACTTGTCACACTTTTTGACGAGCTCCACTGCGTCCACCTGCATAGTAGGCCAGTAATAACTTGTTCGAATGACCTTGCTTACCAGGGATCTAGGGCCAGCATGGTCCCCACAAATTCCTTCATGAATTTCTTCCAGAATGTATTTGGCTTCCTGTTCGTCGACACACTTCAAATAGGGCATGGAGAAGCCTCTCTTATATAAAGTGTCATTAAGGATCATGAACCTGGCCGCCCTCTTCCTGATTTTCTTGGCTTCTTCTGCATTCTGAGGTGCTTTTGGATTTCCATCACCAAGTCCATACTTGTTGCCCCGTCTTCTGACGATGCCATCTTCGAGACTTCGTCTGCTACCATATTCTGGCTTCTAAGGATCTTTACAAATTCCACTCTATCAAACTCCTGAGTTAGGTGTTTCGTCAGCCTAAGGTATTTATGCATTCTCTCCTCCTTTGCTTTGTATTCGCCCTTGATTTTCCCAATCACCAGCTTTGAATTGTTTTGGACTAACAGATTCTTAGCTCCAAGCGCCTTCCCGAGCCTTAATCCCGTCAATTTTCCTTCATACTCGGCCTCGTTGTTGGTGGTCGAAAATTTCAGTTGAACTCCGTACTTGAGCATTTCTCTGTCAGGGGCGATTATGATGACCCATACTCCTCCCCTCTTTTGGGCTGACGAACCATCGGTCTGGATCGTCCATAATTCGGCCTCGTTAGTGAGACCGTTCTCGTCCGGGAAGGTAAACTCGGCGATGAAGTCCGCTAGAGCTTGTGCCTTAATGGCTATCCTGGGATGGTACTCGATGTCGAATTGGCTGAGCTCAATTGTCCACTGGACCATTCTTTCAACTGCCTCTAGTTTGTTCATGGACTTTTTAATAGGTTGATCCGTCATTAACAGGATTGGGTTTGCCTGAAAATACTATCTTAGTTTACGTGAGGCTACTATTAATGCGAACACAATATTCTCAATCCTTGGATACTTGGATTCAGCCCCCTGGAAGGCTTGGTTGACATAATAAACTGGAAGCTGTTTCTTGTCTTCTTCTCGAATTAGGGCTGCACTCACGGCTGTAGCTGATACTGCCAAGTACAAGTATAGTTTTTCCCTTTCTTTGGACGAATTTAAGAGAGGTGGATTACTCAAGTAGCGTTTGAGTTCTTAGAACGCTACTTCGCATTCGTCGGTCCAAGTGAAAGCCTATTTCAAAGTTTTGAAGAAGGGAAGGCATTTATCTGTTGCTCTAGAGATGAACTTATTAAGGGCTGCGATCCTTCCAGTAAGCTTCTGGACTTCCTTGACGGTCTTGGGCGATGCCATGTTGATTATGGCTTGCACCTTCTCTAGGTTTGCTTCTATTCCTTTCTGGGACACCATGAATCCTATGAATTTTCCTGAAGCTACACCAAAAACATACTTACTAGGATTCAGCTTCATCTAGTATTGTTTGAGGGTGACAAATGTCTCCTTCAGGTCGTCTAGATAGGCAAGTTCTTCCTTACTCTTAACGAGCATATCAAACATGTAAACCTCCATATTCCTACCGATCTGCTTGCTGAACATCTTGTTTACTAACCTCTGATAAGTAGCTTCTGCATTTTTTAATCCAAAAGGCATTACCTTATAGCAATAGAGCCATTGGCTTGTGATGAAGGCTGTTTTCTCCTGATCTTTCTCAGCTATTTTTATCTGGTTGTATCCTGAGAAAGCGTCCATGAACGTCAGTAGCTTATGCCCGGCTGTAGAGTCTACAAGTTGGTCTATCCTTGGTAGAGGGAAACTATCCTTTGGGCATGCCTTGTTCAAGTCCATGAAATCTACACATATTCTCCACTTTTCGTTTGCCTTCTTCACTAAGACAACGTTCGCGAGCCAATCAGGATAGTACACTTTGCGGATGAAGCCTACGGTTAATAGTTTGTTAACCTCATCTGTAACCGCTTGGTATTGCTCTGGGGCAAAAATCCTTCGTTTGTACTGGACGGGCTTTCTCTCTGGGTCTACGTTCAATTTATGTTGAATAACTTCTGGAGATATGCTTGGCATGTCTTCGTGGCTCCATGCGAAGACATCCATGTTCTCTTTAAGAAACTAGATGAGCTTTGTTCTCATCATAGGACTCAGTGTCGTCCCTATTTTTGTTGTCTTTGTCACATACCCTTCGGCCAGTTCCACTGTTTCCAGAGTTTCCATTTTATCTTCCATCTTCTCTTCAATCATCCATGTATGGTTCTCTTTTGCAGCCAAGACGGCCTGGTAGCATTCTCTGGCTAGGACTTGGTCTCCTTTTACCTTGCCTACATCGTTATCTGTTGGGAATTTTACCTTCAGGCAATAAGTAGATGTGGCTGCTTTCAATTATTGAGTGTAGGCCTTCCAATAATTACATTGTATGATGAGGTACAATCTACTACTAAGAAATCTAATTGACGCGTCAATTGCGTCGGGTAGGTCCCCACTATCACTGTCAACGTCACTACACCCTTGGGATATACTCTGTCTCCACTGAAACTGACGAGAGGAGAATCAAATGAGCGCAGTCTTCTTGGATCTAGTTTCAACTGCTGAAAAGCAGGAAGGTATATTATATCTGCGGAGCTGCCATTGTTCACAAGGATCCTTTTGGTGTTGAATCCCTCTATAGTCAGCATTATGACCAAAGGGTCGTTGTGGGGCTGCTTCACTCCTCTGGCATCCATCTCATTGAAAGACATGTCTTGGTTTGTCTGTCTTTGCTTATGCGGGGGTATCATGTGGACGCTATTCAATAGTCTCTGGCACGCCTTTTTGAGGGATCTGAATGATCCTTCCTTGAAGGGTCCCCCTGTAATCGTCTTTATTTCCCCAACACATCTTGTGGAAGCTGGGATGGACGACCTTCATTCCTGGATGAGGACTCGTGCTAACTCTTATCGCTGTCTCTGGACTTACTATATTCCCCTTTTTTCACATATTTCTACGGTTTCCCTTTTCAAATTAACTCTTCTATCCGCTCCTTTAAGTCCCAACAATCTTCTGTGTAATGACCATGATCCTTGTGAAACCGGCAGTACTTATTCTTATCACGAACATGGGGGGATGAATATAATGGTCTTGGCCATTTAAGGTAGTGTTCGTCCTTGATTTGCATTAGAATTTTGTCAACAAGCATAACTAAAGGAGTAAATTTTACCGTTTGAGGATTTTTATCGTCTTTCCTTCTGTTCCCATCACCGATCCGATGATCTGGGCGCTCTTTTTTTTGTCCCCTACACTCGTCATCCTTCCTTCCTTTGTCTTCTGGCTTTTCTACATCCTTTATGGCTGCTAATGCGTCTTCAGCATTCATGTACTTCTGTGCTTTCAAGAGCATCTCTGTCATCGTTTTTGGAGGATTCTTCACGAGCGAAGCCACGAGATCTCTGGATCTTAGCCCTGCTTTGAAAGTCGTCAGCTGCTCCTTATCATCAGCCTCGTCTACTTCCAAAGTCTCCCGAGTGAAGCGTTTTACATATGATCTCAGGGTTTCCTTCTCTCCCTATTTAATAGTGAGTAAATGGTCTGCTGGCCTTTTTTGACGTTGTCCCCCGATGAAGTGACGCAAGAAGGCGTTGCTCAACTGCTCGAAGTTATCGATGGACGATGTTGGTAACTTTGTGAACCATTCCCTTGCAGCTCCTTTGAGAGTAGTGGGGAAGGAACGGCAAAATATTTCGTCAAGGGGCTATTGAATACCCAGCGCTGTTTTGAAGGTATTAACATGGTCTTGGGAGTCCTTAAATCTGTCAAATGGCTTAAATTGAGGAATTTCGACGGTACTAGACACTGTAGGACTACTATAGTGAAGGGCGAATCTGTGGCTCTTACCAGTCTATCATCGCTCCGGTCTGTCTTCATTTAATAGCATTCCTAAATTCGTCCATCTCTTTCCTCATCTCCCTGAGGAGATCTGAATTCTGTTCATCTGAAATAGTAGGTCCTCGATGGTTATTTCTTCTATGATTGTCTCCCTCATCTTCCAAGTTATCTTTAGATCGATTCTCCTCTTGCTGAAGCCGCAGTTTCATTTCCTGGTTTTGCCTAGTAAGTTCCTCAACAGTGGCCGCAAGAGCCTGGACTTGCTGAGCCAAGGTTGCATAATCCGGGTTAGACTCCATTTGAATAGAGAAGTTTATGGAAACTACGTTTTCGAATATAAATACGAAAATGTCAGTTTCCAATAAACGACGCCAAATTGATAAAGCGTAAGTTTGTCAGTCAAATTGGACAGATGGAACCAATCCCCAGCCTATGTAAATGGATCCTCAAAGATGGTCACCGGTGTGGTGCCTGCCACAACGTCTCCGATGCCAAAGTCAATACAAAGAAATCTTTTTATAAGTTTAAAACAGAGTTGTAGTATAGTAGTAAAATTGCCTGAGTATATTTTGTACCTTGTGTTGATATTGTGAGGGTCTTATATATGCTTTTGCAACTCCCTGCCGTTGAAGTAGTTATGGTAGCCTTAATGTTCTCCTTAGTAACGTTTTATGCTTTGTTATGTGGCTTCAATGTACTCCAACGGCTCATACAGCTGGTTTTGTAACCGCTTTGGGTATAATTGGCCATATTGAATGGCAGAGTTGTTTTCGTCAATAACGTGGGTATTCATCTGGCTTGTCAGACGATATCCTCGCTCGTATTGATGAGATCATCGTCGGGAGACGGATTCGTTGGTCCTGTCATATTGAATCCGTATATTATATATATATATATATATATTTATGGTGTGATAATTGTCATATATTATTTATATGGGTTCATATGCATTCGGATTATTGATATAAAGAAGTAATACAATGTTTCTAGCATGTGTTATATGCCTTGGATGTCTTGGATCCTTATATTAAAGTGTGTTTCATATGTTGTAATTTATATGGAGATACATGGATATATATGCTATCTTGTTAATGCTAGGATTATGAAATTTATTCCTAATGAGATTAGGATTATGTTTTCAAGTTGTCTAGTATTATTATGGTTCTTGATCTTAAAAACCTTTAATTTAAAATATCTAGTGGGAGAGAGATACAAGTGTTGGATCTCGCGGCCTTAATTGTCTGTTCATAGTAGTATGAAATATATACTTTGTCTTTACTTCGAACTTAGCATTCCATGTGGAGAGTATTTATTTCATGGTGCTACAAGATTGAATTACCTGGTTTATAGTGGTTTGATCAAACACCTTGTCTTAGCCTTGAGCTTTGCATTCCATGCGGAGGGTGTTTTGTATCAAGATACTACAAAATAAACCTGTTAAGGGAGATGAAATGTGGCTACACATGATTCTAGACAATGGTATACACTAGACTATGTATTATAGTGTCCCCTATGCTGAGTTCTTACTATTATTACTTAGAGTCTAAATGTAAAATGGCATATTATTAGTGTTTGATAAGAATTATCATGATAGCACTAATAATGAGAATGGTTCTCAATCAATCATAGCATTTAATATTCACTCTATGCTGAGGGATATTGAATATGGGATTGAGTTGTCATTGCATATTTTATATTATGGTTTTATTAAGGTTCCATACTATATGTTTATATGCTAAATTGATGATGTCTAGTTTATTAATTATATTCATGTTTGTTATTTTCAGATTTAAAATCATGGCATCATTTAGTCCACTTGTTGCTATTCTTAATCAAAACAAAATGACTAGATCCAACTATGTTGACTGGAAAAGAAATTTGGACATTGTTTTTATTGCTAAAGAGCACAAATATGTGCTTACTCAACCATGTCCTAGCTTTTCATCATTAGATGCTCATCTTGAGGAAAAACAACGATATGATCGTTGGTAGAAATCTAATGAGATGGCTAAGTGCTATATCCTAGCATCTATTTCAAATGTATTACAGCATCAAATGTAGGATGTAGAACTAGCTTTAGACATAATGCTAAGTCTAAAGGAGATGGTTGGTGAGCAAGGCCATTCTGCAAGGCAAGAAACTATGAGACATATTTATAATACCAAAATGGCTGAAGGTACTTCAGTGAGGGAGCATTGTCTTAGGATGATCTCTAATCTAAATACATTGGAAGTGTTAGGTGCCAATATTGATGGAGAATCCCAAGTGGGTATAATACTCCAGTCATTACCAGAATCATTTAAGGAATTCAGACTTAACTATAATATGAACAAAAAGGTTTATACATTGTCTGAATTGATGAATGAGTTGGTAGCGGTGGAAGGCATCCTTGGTACTTCTAGTGTTGATGCCAATATGGCTGAAGTTTCTACTTCTCAACCTAAGTCGAAAGGCAGGGGTAAAAAGAAGAAGAAGAAGAAGGACTTCGCTAAGAAATATGGTAAATAAGTTGCCTTAGGAGTTGCCAACAAAGAAAAGAAAACCAAAGGAAAGTGTTTCCATTGTGGTGAGAAAGGACATTGAAAGAGGAATTGTTCAATATTTAAGGCTGCCAAGAATAAGGTATGAAAATACATTCCTTCTTGAAACATGTTTAGGACAGAATCCCACGAATTCTTGGTGTGTGGATTCAGATTGTACTAATCATATTTGCAAATCTCTTCATGGGTTTCAGGAGACCAGAAAGCTGAATGAAGGGGAAATGTTTCTTACCTTGGCTGATGGGAGCAGGATTCCAGTTGTAGCTATTGGAGTGTTTAATTTATATTTTGGATCTAGAGTTTTAATATTAGAAGACTGTTTGTATGTACCTAATGTTTGTAGGAATTTAATTTCTGCAACTTATTTAGGTAAACATGGATATTATGTTATCCTAAAAAACAATGTTGTAATAAAGAATGATAAAATGTTTATCTGTTCTGGCAATATTGTAGATGATCTTTATATTTTAACTCCTGATAAGCATGAATTATACAATTTTGAATTAGATAATAACTCTCATGTAAAATCATTAAAGAGAAAGTTTCCTTCTACAAGTGATGCATATCTTTGGCATTTGCGTTTGGGTCATATTAATTCAAACAGAATTCAAAGACTTATCAAAGATGGACTCTTAGGGCCCATGGACTTTGATGATTTTCCAGTTTGTGAATCTTGTTTGAAGGGTAAAATGACCAAACGACATTTTAATGCGAAAGGTAGAAGAGCCCAAGAGTTGCTAGAACTAGTTCATTTAGATGTTTATGGTCTTATGTCAATCCAAGCAAGAGGTGGCTATGAGTATTTTATTACTTTCACTGATAATTACTCTAGATTTGGTTATGTGTACCTAATGAAACGGAAGTCCGAAACTTTTGAAAAGTTCAAAGAGTTTAGGGTTGAAGTTGAGAATCAATTAGGTTAATGCATAAAGGCCATTCAATCTGATCGAGGTGGCGAATACCTTCTTAGGGATTTCAAGTATTACTTGACTGAACATGGGATTATATCCTAGTTGACTGCACCTAGAACTCTATAACAAAATGGTGTAGCAAAAAGAAAGAATAGGAATCTTTTAGATATGGTTAGATCCATGTTGAGTTATTCAACTCTATCAATTTCCTTTTAAAGATATGCCTTAAGTACTGCAATGTATCTTTTGAATTTAGTACCTTCAATGTCTATTCCTAAAAAACTTGCGGAGTTGTGGACTAGGCGTAAGCCTAGTATGAGACATCTCTATATTTGGGGTTGTTTAGCACATGTGTTGAAAGGAAAGTCTGACAAGTTACAGTCTAAAACAGAAGTGGTATTCTTTGTAGGGTATCTAAAAAGAACTGTTAGAGGTTTATTCTATAGTCATAAGGATAATAAAGTGTTTGTTAGCATAAATGCCAAATTCTTGGAAAATGACTATACTTCTAGAAGTAGAGTTGTTTTGGCTGAAATGAATGAACTTGTAATAGAACAACCAATGCATGAAACTAGTGATAATATGGATGTATTAGATACACCATAAGACATTACTCATGAGATGACTAGTACACAGGTGTCTCGTCGTAGTGGGAGAATTTTTCAGCCCTCTATAAGATTTGTAGGTTTAGGAGAAACTTATGAAGCTATCCCAGAAGAGGTTGAATCAGATCCTTACACTTATGAAGAGGCAATGAATGATATAGATGCACATCATTGGATCTAAACTATGAAATTTGAATTAGATTTAATGTATTCCAATCATGTTTGGGATCTTGTAAAGGCGCCTAACAGCATTAAACCTGTTTGTTGCAAATGGGTTTACAAGAGGAAGAGACGGATAGATGGAAATGTTGAAACCTTTAAAGTAAGGCTAGTTGCGAAAAGGTATACACAAAAAGAAGGTATTGATTATGATGAAACTTTTTCGCCAGTAGCCATGCTTAAATCTATCAGAATTCTCTTATCCATTGCTGCTCATTATAATTATGAGATTTGGCAAATGGATGTCAAGACTACATTTCTTAATGGCAATCTTGAAGAAAAAATCTATATAATGCGACCGGAAGGTTTCATAGTAAAGAACCAAGAACATATGGTATGCAAGTTGAAAAGGTTCATTTATGGACTTAAGCAAACATCTAGGTCAGGGAACATCAGATTTGGTCATGCAATTAAATCATTTGGTTTTGAAAAAAATCTTGATGAACCATGTGTGTACAAAAGACATCAAGATAAAGTAGTAATGTTCCTAGTGCTTTATGTTGATGACATTCTAGTCATTGGAAATGATGTAGGGGTAATGTTATCAGTAAAAGTTTGGTTGTCAAGCCAATTTGATATGAAGAACTTAGGTGAAGCTAACTTTATTATAGGGATCAAGCTTTGGCGAGATCGCAAGAATAAGATGTTAGGTTTATCACAAACTGGGTATATAGATAATGTTTTAGAACGGTTTAGCATGCAAAACTCCAAGAAATGATTACTTCCTTTTAGACATGGAGTTCCTTTGTTTGATGACCAAATGCCTAAGACTTTTTAGGAAGAAAATATAATGAGACAAGTTTCTTATACTTCTGCAATGGGAAGTCTCATGTATGCCATGCTATGTACTAGACTAGATATTTGTTATTCAGTTTGAATGGTCTATATACTAGACCAGATATTTGTTATTCAGTTGGCATAGTCAGCCGATATCAATCAAATTCAGGACTTAAAAATTGGCAAGCTGTAAAACATATTCTCAAGTATCTACGGAGAACGAGAGATTATATGCTTGTTTACCATAGTGAGGATTTGATTTCCATTAGTTATACAGATTTAGATTTTCAGTCAGATCTTGATTTTAGAAAGTCCATTTCAGGTTGTGTGTTCACCTTAGGAGGTGGAGCCATAAGTTGGAGGAGTGTTAAGCAATCTTGTATTGCAGACTCCACCATGGAAGCTAAATAAGTTACTGCTTGTGAGGCGGCAAAGGAAGCTATTTGGCTCAAGAAATTCTTTTCTGATCTTGGTGTTGTGAGAATGAAGCAAGTTCCCATCACATTGTTTTGCGACAATAGTGAAGCAGTTGCACAATCCAAAGATCCAAGGAATCATAAGAAAGGAAATCACATTGAGAGAAAGTACCACATTATTCGAGACTTTGTTGCTCGAGGAGATGTAGTAGTAGCAAAGATTGATAGTGCAAGTAATCTAGCGGATCCCTTTACCAAAACCTTACCCTAAAGGACTTTTGAGTCACATTTGGAGGGAATGGGAGTTAGATTAGTGCATAATAGTCTTTAGGACAAGTGGGAGATTGTTAGGATGTGTGCCCTTAAATCCTATTGTATGATGCTATGTATGACATTATGTATGACTTAATGTTATGATTAATAAAGTTGTTTTATTATTATCTAAAATAATGGTAACATGAATATTTGGACATTATCATATAGTCCATGAGATGCATAGTATGTGATTCATGTGAAAAATCACAGAAGATATAAATCACAAATTCTTTGTAAAATCAGAATTATAGTTCGTAGTCGGTAATGAAATTGAGCATTTCATCTACGAAGACTATAACATATCAACTAAGATGATTTGTTTTGATCATAGAAGTGTAGACTTCTAGTTGGTATGTTGATATGTTTTAAGAGTTAAGACATATTGAACTGGACCGCTGTGAGATTTATTATTCTCCTAAGGACTGTCAAATGAATAATAAATCTCACGATTTTTATTTGCATGAACTCTTAATCCTGAGAGAATAATGGACTTGATCATAAAGTGTAGGTTGCTTTGATATATCAGGAGTGAGATCTAAAGTCACGATCAAAATCTCAGTATGGTAGGCAGCCACATTTAGTGTTGATGGAACATATATTCTCAAGATAGAATTCATAATCTCTTAACGAAGATATAAAATATTCCATTGAGATAAGTTTAATGGGTTGGTTATTCAGAGTGTTAGGCCTAACCACTTTAGTAAGGAGTTACTAAAGTATATATTTATGAAATTGGTTTTCATAAATATATGATGAATAACTTAAATGATTAAACTGGGCACTCAATGATTAAGATGTAGTAATCTTTAAAGTGGCATCTACATTCATAATTTTGTATTATTACGAATATTTTATGAAGAGGTTGCATGTATAATAAAGTCTTTGAATATAATTTATTAATAAGGCCTAGAGTGTAGTTATATTTATATAGTGGTATTAAATATAATTAATGGTAACTTTGGACTTGTCAAGAGTTGACAGAAAAGCCTAAGGCCCATTGGAGCTAGTATCTTATTGATCCATTTTGATCCCACTTCAAGCCACACACTAAAACCCAATTGGAAATGTCTAATAGGCTAGCCCAATTAGATAATCAGTTAGTTATAAAGGGAGAAACATACAGAATTTTATTTTAAGAGAGACATCATTGTGAAATAGTGTGTATGTGTGACTAAAGCCACTCGATTATTTACCATTGGAAACTGATTGAGAGACCACACTTTTTTGGCGTAAAGTGGAAATGGAGTGAAGATTAAAAATGTTCCCAAGTACTTCTAATTTTTTGTTTTGAATTTCACCCCATCAAGGTATGCTATCTTGTTCTTAAATTCTAAAATTTACATAATGCATGTTATCAATCATGAATGAAATAGATTGATGTTTGTCGCTTCCGCTGTGTGTTTTGTATGAGATACAAAACCAGATTTTCCAATAATGCATATGCTGAAGAACCAAGGACTTCAATGGAGAGGAAGAGCTCAAGAACACCTTATCCTTATAAAGAAGAAGACCATTCTGCAGATAAAAATTAGAGCAGTCGGAAGGGCTGCCAGAAAGGGAAGTGAACATTTGCTGATATTCAGCATCCTCATTGTAGTTATCCTTCAAAATAGTCAACCAGGTAGGGTAGGGAAAAGAAATATGGAATAATGAACCAACATCCTCTAAAGATTGAACAAGACCATCCACTGGTTGCATATCAGAACTCTCTTCTTTTCTAGACAAGGCATCAGTTGCCTTATTCTCCTCACCCTTCTTGTACTCAACAATGAAAGAGTAACCAAGCAATTTGGTGAACCATTTTTGTTGAGCAAGTGTTCCAATCCGTTGCTCCAAAAGGAATTTGAGACTTTGTTGATCAGTCTTGATCACAAAGGGCCTTCCCACGAAGTATGGTCTCCATTTCTTTACAGCAGTGACCAATGCCAATAATTCTTTCTCATATGTTGTCAAAAGCAAGCTTCTGCCTTTAAGAGCTTGGCTATGAAAAGCCAATGGCCTGTGATTCTGCATAAGGACAGCCCCCAAACCAGTACTTGAGGCATCACACTCAATAACAAAAGGCTTAGTAAAGTTAGGTAAGGCCAACACTGGTAGGTGTGACATAACTTGCTTAAGAGTGTTGAAAGCCAATTTAGCCTGAGTAGACCATTGAAAAGAGTCCTTCTTCAGTAGGGCAGTAAGTGGAGCTGCAATTAGGCCATAATCCTTTACAAATTTCCTATAATAACTTGTTAACCCCAAGAACCCCTTTAATGCCTTAACAAAAGTAGGAACAGGCCATTGCATCATAGCTTCAGTCTTCCTAGGATCTGTTCTAACTCCCAGAAATCAAATGCCCAAGGTACTCCACTTTCACACAACCAAAAACACACTTGCTTCTTTTTGCATACAATTTGTTGTCAAGCAACACAGTAAGCACCACTCTCAAATGAGACAAGTGAGATGACAAATCCTTACTAAACACCAAAATATCATCAAAGAAAACAAGAGCAAATTTTCTTAAGTAAGGTTTAAAAATTTGATTCATGAGGGATTGAAAGGTTGAAGGGGCTGTCAAACCAAATGACATAACCAAATATTCATAATGTTTTTCATGGGTTCTAAAGGCAGTTTTCTCATTGTCCTCCTCCTTCATTCTGATTTGGTGGTATCCTGATCTAAGATCCAACTTAGAAAAATGGAAGAACCATGGAGTTCATCCAAAAATTCATCCACCACAGGAATAGGGTACCTATACTTTATTGTAGCCTTGTTAAGGGATCTATAATCTATACACATGCGCCAACTGCCATCTGTCTTTCTCACCAACAACACTGGTGAAGAGAAAGGATTTTGACTAGGCCTAATGGACCCAACCTCAAGTAATTCATGCACAATTTTCTCACTTTCAGATTTTTGATAAAAATGGTACCTGTAGGGTCTTTTACTAGTGTGTAGGCCCGTATATATGCACAGGTACAATTAAAAATAATCACAATTATATAGTTCAAATTATACATTTTTTTGTAGAAGATGTTCAAATTATACATGGTATTAGCTTATATTTTTTTTTTAAATCATACATTTCTAAAATATGTAATGGTTTCTCATTATATATATGATTTATAATATAATTGGTTTTACACTCTTCGATTTTTGCACCCAATAATTACTTGCCATAAAAATTAAAAACTTGCACATGTGGCAAAAAAGTGAACTCTAATTAAAATCCAATTTAGAATCTAATTAGATTTTCTTTAATCTCTCTCTCTCTCTCTCTCTCTCTCTCTCTCTCTCTATACATATATATATATATATAGTTAAGGGTTAGATAGTCAAAATGATTATGTGAGAAATTTACATACTACACAAAATAACTAATATGTGAAGAGTCTCTTGCCCACAAAAGAAAAAAAGAAAAAACCCGCCTAGAAAAGATCCTTCACCTTGTTATTGTAGACTAATTATAAGGGGGTAAATTCTTGAAAGTGAACCACACCATGGTCCATGAATTCCAACCAAACCAGGTGTCAGGCAACTTGAAGTTCATCGAATCCAAACTTGCAAAATTTGAACAACTTTTACTTTCTAGGCTATGATCAATTGATGGGGATGATTTGAGGTATTTTGAAGGTTAAGTCAATAGAAGACCTTTTGAAATGAATTGTAGAGCAATGAAGTATTTCTTAAATGGAAATGGTGGTCAGTTTCTTATAAAGTGAGAAGATTTTGATAATACACTATTCCCTCAGGTCAGTTAAAGGGACAAGTTTTTAGGGTGCTTACCCTAATGTAGTACAATAACAATCTATTTCATTGCATTGAATACAAAATGGGTGTCGGTTAGTTTGGATGATAAATGTTGATATGATGGGTTTAATGACTTTTCTTTGAAATGGGTGTAGATTTGGATCAAACATTCTTTCGGTTGCGCATTGGTCTAAGGGCTTGTCTAGGGGTTTGGTCAAGCACGGGCAATGAGGATTCGTTTGATATTTGGCTATTTTCGTACTAACATTTTTTTCCCTTTTGTTCATAACTAAATATATATCATTGAAATCTTGGCTTTGATCTACTCTATTAAAGGTTAATGAAATGTCAAAGTGTTTAAATTTGCCGTGGTTACAAACTTTTTCCTTAACTGTCTAATATGGAAAAACCTTCTCAATTACAACTTACTTTGACCTAAGAGTGGATAAAAGACACAAATTAAATTTTTTTTTTTTGGGGGCTAACTTGGGTGTCCAGAACTCTTTGAACACCTAATTATTCTCCTAATTAAGAGTTTAAAATTTATAACATATTGTTGAGGACTCTTTTTTCGCTCCACGTGGCATTACTTCATTGGCAACCCACACAACATCAACATAATATTGATTTTTAGGTCTCTTCAAAGCCCAAAATAAGTTCACATCTCATTCAACTACAAGAATTAGGTTCACATGGCTCATAACATCTTCACTTCAAGAGGCGGATTCATGGTCCGCATTTCCTCTTTATCAATTAGAGCTCATAACCCACAACATCATCAACATCAATAGACGGATCGGGCTTAAGCAATGAATCAAAGCTCACGGCCTATATTACCTTTCTCATATTCATAGAAAGCGGCTTCTCCAACAAAATCACATATTTACACATAATGATAACAAAACCCAAGGTACATCGTCTCATCTTCGACTTATGATCTAAGCTCATGAGTGTATATTCAGTAAAGCTCTAGTGGTTTAAAGTTGATAAAAAAAATATGTTGCTTGGTGTGTCTTCTCCAACTCCCTGAACTCTGACGAATCAGTGTGTAGCAGGTAACATATGGTAAGACTCTCTTATCACATAGCACTTAAAATGATGAAACTCCTCATTTCTCATTTCCTAAAACTTAATATTCATCATATGACAAACACTCAAAAACTCTAGCCATCTAAATGCTAACAAAATAATTATTCATTCAATCTCCAGTTATTGCTATACGAATTTGAAAACCTAAGTATATTATTCTACATAAACTTATTACTATTTTTAGCTAAAATCCAACTCAAACACATGGATAAATCTGATTGGCGATCTTTAATCTTCAAATATTAAATATTCATGATATCTTTAAAACTCTGCTATCATCTGCCATAATCAGACCAAATATTCTCCTGCCAACTGCCAGAACAAAGCATTAAATGCTCTTTTTGCTCACCAAGATTAAGTCACAACACAATGAGATCTTGACTAGATCTCTAAAGCTTCATCTGATGGAAACAAGACATGTACGCAGTGGAAAAATTAAATTGACAGATCTACTTCATTCACAATTGTCAACATGTGCCATATAAGTTTCAGAATTAGAGAGTAAGATTGTGTACCTTGAAGTAGTGAAATTCAAAACCGAAAATTCAGAAGTTCTTGAGAAGACTTTCAATCTTCACTACAATTCCACTAACTCCCAAGATGTGTGGTCTCTCAATCAGATATGAGTTTGTTCTAGAGAGAATTGAAGAGTGTCCAACACTCACATACATACCAATTATTTCAGATTATTATTCATATTAAAATCTGTATGTTTCTCTCTATATATCTGATTATCTAATTGGGTTAGCCTTTTGGGTCTTCCCAATTGGGTTTTAGTATGTGGCTTGGAGTGGGACCAAAAGGGAACAAATAAGACTCTAGCTCCAATGGGCCTTGGACTTTTCTGTCAACTCTTGACAAGTCCAAAATTACCATTAATTATATTTAATATCATTATATAAATATAATTGCACTCTAGGCCTTATTAATAAATTATATACCAAGACTTTATTGTACATGCAATCCCTTCATAAAATATTCGTAATAACACAAAGTCATGAATGAAGACTGCCACTTTGTGAATTACTACATCTTAATCCTTGAGTACCCGGTTTAATCCTTTTAAGTTATTCATCATATATTTATGAAATCCAATTTCATAAATATATACTTTAGTCTTACTAAAGTGGTTAAGCCTAGCTCTCTAAATAACAAAACCATTAAACTTATCTCAAGGAAATATTTTGTATCTCCGTTAAGAGACTATGAATTCCATCTTGAGAATATATGTTCCATCAACACTAAATGTGGTTGCCCAACATACTGAGGTTTTGACCGTTACTTTAGATTTCACTCCTGATATATCAAAGCAACCTACACTTTATGATCAGGTCCATTATTTTCTCAGGATTAAGAGTTTATGGAATTGAAAGTCATGAGATTTATTATTCAATTGACAGTCATTAGGAGAATAATAAATCTCACAGCGGTCCAGTTCAATATGTTTTAACTCTTAAAACATATCAACAGATCAACTAGAAGTCACCACTTCCATGATAAAGACAAATCATCTTAGTTGATATATTATAGTCTTCGCATATGAAATGCCCAATTTCATCACCGACTACGAACCAAATTCTGAGTTTACAAAAAACTTGCGACTTATATCTTCTGTGACTAAATCACATAAATCACATACTATGCATCTCATGGACTATATGATAATGTCCAAACATTCATGTTACCATTATTTCAGATAATAATAAAACAATTTTATTAATTGCAATATTAAGTCATACATCATGTCATACATAATATAATACATAGCATTATACAATAGGATTCTAGGGCACAAATCCCAACAATCTCTCACTTGCCCTAAAGACTATTATGCATTAATCGAAATCCCATTCCCTCCAAATGTGACTCGAAAGTCCTTTGAGGCAAGGCTTTGGTAAAGGGATCTGCTAGATTATTTGCACTTTCAATCTTTGCTACCACCACATCTCCATGAGCAATAATGTCTCTAATGATGTGATACTTTCTTTCGATGTGCTTTGCTTTCTTGTGATTCCTTGGATCTTTTGATTATGCAACTGCACCACTATTGTCGCAAAACAATGTGATGGGAACTTGTTCTATTCTCATTACACCAAGGTCAGAAAGGAATTTCTTGAGCCATACAGCTTCCTTTGCTGCTTCGTAAGTAGCAACATATTCTGCTTCCATGGTGGAGTCTGCAATACAAGATTGCTTGACACTCCTCCAAGTTATGGCTCCACCTCCCAAGGTGAAAACACATCCTGATGTAGATTTTCTGAAATCTAGATCTGATTGAAAATCTGAATCTCTATAGCCAATGAGAATCAAATCCTCACAATGGTAAACAAGCATATAATCTCTCGTTCTCTGTAGATATTTGAGAATATACTTTACAGCTTGTCAATGTTTTGGTCCTGGATTTGATTGATATCGGCTGACCATGCCAACTGAATAACAAATATCTGGTCTAGTACAAAGCATAGCATACATGAGACTTCCTACTGTAGAAGCATAAGGAACTTGTCTCATCATATTTACTTCTTCTTGAGTTTTAGGCCTTTGGTCATCAAACAGAGGAACTCCATGTCTGAAAAGAAGTAATCCTTTCTTGGAGTTTTGCATGCTAAACCGTTCTAGAACCGTATCTATATATCTAACTTGTGATAAGCCTAACATCTTATTCTTGCGATCTCGCCAAAGCTTGATCCCTAGAATAAGGTTAGCCTCACCCAAGTCCTTCATATCAAATTGACTTGACAACCAAACCTTTATAGATGACATTACCCCTACATTATTTCCAATGAGTAGAATATCATCAACATAAAGTACTAGGAACATTACTACTTTATCTTGATGTCTTTTGTACACACATGGTTCATCAAGATTTTGTTCAAAACCAAATAATTTGATTGCTTGATCAAATCTGATGTTTCATGACCTAGATGCTTGCTTAAGTCCATAAATGGACATTTTCAACTTGCATACCATATGCTCTTGGTTCTTTGCTATGAAACCTTCTGGTTGCATCATATAGATTTCCTCTTCAAGATTGCCATTAAGAAATGTAGTCTTGACATCCATTTGCCAAATCTCATAATCATAATGAGCAGCAATGGATAAGAGAATTCTAATAGATTTAAGCATTGCGACTGGCGAAAAGGTTTCTTCATAATCAATTCCTTCTTTTTGAGTATACCCTTTCGCCACTAGCCTTACTTTAAAGGTTTCAACCTTTCCATCTATCTCTCTCTTCCTCTTGTAAACCCATTTGCAACCTACAGGTTTAATGTCGTTAGGTGCCTTTACAAGATCCCAAACATGATTGGAATACATGGAATCTAACTCAGATTTCATAGCTTTGACCCAATGATTTGCATCTATATCACTCATTGCCTCTTCATAAGTGTAGGGATCCGATTCAGCCTCTTCTGAGATAGCGTTATAAGTTTCTCCCAAACCTATGAATCTTATAGGAGGCCGAACAATTCTCCCACTATGACAAGGCACCTGTGTACTAGACATCTCATAAGTAGTATCTTGTGGTGTATCTAATATAGCCACATCATCCCTAGTCTCATCCATTAGTTGTTTATTTACAGGTTCATTCATTTCAGCCAAAACAACTCTACTTCTAGGAGTATAATTATTCATAAAGTCATTTTTTAAGAATTTGGCATTTGTGCAAACAAACACTTTATTATCTTTATGCCTATAGAATAATCCTCAAACTGTTCCTTTTGGATACCCTACAAAGAAAATCACTTCTGTTTTAGACTGTAACTTGTCAGACTTTCCTTTCAACACATGTGCTGGACAACCCCAAATATGGAGATGTCTCATACTAGGCTTACGCCCATTCCACAGCTCAACAGGTGTTTTAGGAACGGACTTCGAAGGTACTAAATTCAGAAGATACATTGCAGTATTTAAGGCATATCCCCAAAATGAAATTGGCAGAGTTGAATAACTCATTATGGACCTAACCATATCTAAAAGAGTTCTATTCCTTCTTTCTGCTACACCATTTTTTTATGGAGTTCCAGGTGTAGTCAATTGGGATACAATCCCATTTTTAGTTAAGTAATCTTTGAAAACCATAAGAAGGTATTCGCCACCACGATCAGATCGAATGGCTTTTATGCGTTTACCCAATTGATTCTCGACTTCAGCCCTATAATATTTGAACTTTTCAAAGACTTCGGACTTCTGTCTCATTAGGTATACATAACCATATCTTGAATAATCATCAGTAAAAGTGATGAAGTACTCATAACCTCCTTTTGCTTGGGTTGACATAGGACCACATACATCCGAATGAACTAATTTAAGCAACTCTTGGGCTCTTCTACCTTTTGCATTAAAAGGTCATTTGGTCATTTTGCCTTCCAAACAAGATTCACAAACTTGAAATTCATCAAAGTCCATGAGCTCTAAGAGTCCATCTTTGATTAGTCTTTAAATTTTGTTTGAATTAATATGACCCAAACGCAAGTGCCAAAGATATGCATCATTAGTAGAAGGAAACTTTCTCTTTAATGATTTTATATGAGAGTCATGATCTAATTCAGAATTATATAATTCATGCTTATTAGGAGTTAAAATATAAAGACCATCCACAATATTGCCAGAACAGGTAAACACTTTACCCTTCTTTATTACAACATTGTATTTAAGGATAACACAATATCCATGTTTACCTAAATAAGTTGCAGAAATTAAATTCCTACGAACATTAGGTACATACAAACAGTCTTTCAATATTAAAACTCTAGACTTAAAATATAAATTATAAACACCAATAGCTACAACTGGAATCCTGCCCCCATTAGCCAAAGTAAGGAACAATTCCCCTTCCCTAAGCTTTTTGGTCTCCTGGAATCCCTGCAAAGAATTGCAGATATGATTAATACAATCTGAATCCACACACTAGGAATCTGTGGGATTCTGCACTAAACATATTTTAAGGAGAAATGAACTATTCATACCTTTATTCTTGGCAGCTTTGAAAATTGGACAATTCCTCTTCCAATATCCTTTCTCACCACAATGGAAACATTTTCCTTTGAGCTTGTTTCCTTTGTCAGCAACCCCTAAGGCAATTTGTTTACCCTCTTACTTAGTGAAGTCCTTCTTCTTCTTCTTCTTACCCTTACCTTTCGACTTAGGTTGAGAAGTAGAAGCTTCACCTACATTGGCTTCAACATTAGAAGTACCAAGGATGCCTTCCGTCGCTACCAATTCATTCATTAATTCAGACAAAGAATAACTCTTTTTGTTCATATTATAATTAAGTCTGAATTCCTTGAATGATTCTGGTAGTGACTGGAGTATCATATCCACTTGGGATTCTCCATCAATATCGGCACCTAAAAACTTTAATGTATTCAGATTAGAAATCATTGTGAGACAATGCTCCCTAACTGAACTGCCTTCAGCCATTTTGGTATTATAAATTTGCCTCATGGTTTCTTGCCTTGCAAAACGGCATTGCTCACCAAACATCTCCTTTGGACTTAGCATTATGTCTGAAGCTAGTTCTACATCCTGCATATGATGCTGTAGAACATTTGAGATAGATGCTAGGATGTAGCACTTAGCCATTTCATTAGATTTCTACCAACGATCATATCGTTGTTTTTCCTCAAGAGGAGCATCTAATGAAGGAAAGCTAGGACATGGTTTAATAAGCACATATTTGTGCTCTTCAGCTGTGAGAACTATGTCCAAATTTCTTTTCCAGTCAACATAGTTGGATCCAGTCAGTTTGTTTTGATTAAGAATAGTAACAAGTGGGCTAAAAGATGCCATGTTCAAATCTAAAATTAATAAACATGAATATAACAAATAAACTAGACATTATCAATTTAGCATATAAACATATAGTATGGAACCTTAATAAAACCATAATATAATATATGCAACGACAAGCCAATCCCACAATTAATATTCCTCGGAAGCGAGGTCATACCAATTACCATGATCAGGTGAGAATTATTCTCATTATTAATGCTATCATGGTAACTCTTACCAAACAAAAATAATTTGTCGTATTTCTTTTTGCCTCTAAGTAATAATGACATAGCTTCGAAGGGAGGTTAACATTATACTTAGTCTAGTGTACACCATTGCCTAGAATTAATGTGAGTCACCAAGTAACTCCACGGTAGTGTGGTCGTTTTCAATGTAAAAAAACATATCATCCATCATTAAGAAGTTTAATCTGTAGTTCCATGAATTAAACACCCTCCGAAGGGAGCAAGGCATATACGCCAAGGTAAGGTGATTAATCACACTACTATAAACTGACAATGGAGGCTATGAGATCCAACCCTTGTATCTCTCTCCCACTAGATGTTTTAAAATAAAGGTTTTTAAATTATAAAACATGCATAATCTAATTACACATTGCCTTGCACTCTATACAAAAGAAAACATTAGAAAAAATTCAAAATTCCCTTCAGTGGCATTTTTGCGAGTATCTCGCGACTAAGCCCTTCTCGCGAAAATGAAATAGTGAAAACACAAAATTCAGACAGAAACTTTCACTACTATCTCGTTACTATCTCGCGACTAAGCTCTTCCCGCGAAATTGAGTTTAGGCAAAATAGTGAAAACTCAAAAAATCAGACAGAAACTTTCGCTACTGTCTCGCGACTGTTTCGCTAGTAAAGCTTACCCGCGAAACATTTTGTGCTTCAGAAACATTTCTCACGAGTAACTTCGCGGGAAGCTAATCCGCGAAAAACCCGTATTTTTCAGTTTTTGAAGGAAAAATCTGAACAGTTTTCTATGAACAAACAATCACCATATGAACATGATAGATAGAATTTGATGTCAAAACTGAATTTCATTGATGCTATAGCCTTAAAGTTCAATTTAACTTACTTAAATTCAAATTTAAACAACATCATAACATCAATATCAATTTTCATCAAATCATAGTTTCAACAAACATGCAGAAAATTAAATACAATTATAATCTTCTAACATCATGAAACTATTATCTCTAATTCTAAAACTCATAAAACATGTTAAACAGATTGGAAATTGAAGACCGCTCTGATACAATTTGATGGAAACAAGACATGTACGCAGCGGAAAAATTAAATTGACGGATTTACTTTATTCACAATTGTCAACATGTGCCATATAAGTTTCAGAATTAGAGAGTAAGATTGTGTACCTTGAAGCAGTGAAATTCAAAACCGAAAATTCAGAAGTTCTTGAGAAGACTTTCAATCTTTACTCCAATTCCACTAACTCTCAAGATGTGTGGTCTCTCAATTAGAGATACGAGTTTGTTCTAGAGAGAATTGAAGAGTGTCCAACACTCACATACATACCAATTATTTTAGATTATTATTCATATCAAAATCTGTATGTTTCTCTCTATATATCTGATTATCTAATTGGGCTAGCCTTTTGGGTCTTCCCAATTGGGCTTTAGTATGTGGCTTGGAATGGGACCAAAAGGGAATAAATAAGGCTCTAGCTCCAATGGGCCTTGGACTTTTCTATCAACTATTGACAAGTTCAAAGTTACCATTAATTATATTTAATACCACTATATAAATATAATTGCACTCTAGGTCTTATTAATAAATTATATCCCAAGACTTTATTGTACAAGCAACCCCTTCATAAAATATTCGTAGTAACACAAAGTAATGAATGAAGACTTCCACTTTGTGAATTACTACATCTTAATCCTTGAGTACCCGGTTTAATCATTTTAAGTTATTCATCATATATTTATGAAATCCAATTTCATAAATATATACTTTAGTCTTACTAAAGTGGTTAGGCCTAACTCTCTGAATGACAAAACCATTAAACTTATCTCAAGGGAATATTTTGTATCTCCGTTAAGAGACTATGAATTTCATCTTGAGAATATATGTTCCATCAACACTAAATGTGGTTGCCCAACATATTGAGGTTTTGACCGTTACTTTAGATCTCACTCCTGATATATCAAAGTAACCTACACTTCATGATCAGGTCCATTATTTTCTCAAGATTAAGAGTTCATGCAAATGAAAGTCGTGAGATTTATTATTTAATTGACAGTCATTAGGAGAAAAATAAATCTCACAGCGATCCAGTTCAATATGTTTTAACTCTTAAAACATATCAACATATCAACTAGAAGTCACCACTTCCATGACCAAGACAAATCATCTTAGTTGATATGTTATAGTCTTCGCAGATGAAATGCCCAATTTCATTACCGATTACGAACCAAATTCTGAGTTTACAAAAAACTTGTGACTTATATCTTCTGTAACTAAATCACATAAATCACATACTATGCATCTTATGGACTATATGATAATGTCCAAACATTCATGTTACCATTATTTCAGATAATAATAAAACAACTTTATTAATTGCAATATTAAGTCATACATCATGTCATACATAATGTAATACATAGCATTATACAATAGGATTCTAGGGCACAAATCCCAGCATTATACACTAGCATGCATCTAAGATACAACATGGCATCATTCATCCCGAAACACATATCAATCCATAAAGAAATAAAGAGCCAAACACATATGAGAAACCTTAGCATGTGAAACCCTATCATACATCTTAAGACAAGGTAGCAACCCAAACATGGCAGGCAGCAAAGCAAATCATATCATAAATCAAAACAAGGCATCAACTCCATACACATATATCAAGGGAGGATTAAATAATCAACATGCATGTTCATGTGAATGCATGACTTATCTTATTTACCTTACAGCATCTCAGCACCTATGGCATCATGAATGGGCATGTGAATGCATGTCCATCGCATTAAGATTAAGAAACAAGAAGATAAACCCTAATCTAGCATATGAGAGATACCAACAAATAAAGCATGTGAGCCAGAGACTCAAATACGTATATACATATGAAAATGGTTTAAATAGAGGCAAAACATGTGAATCAAATAAACTAAACAACATAAGGAATCTGAATTAGGGTGTCTGGATAAGTACCTGCGTATGCAACTAGAGACCTACGTACGTAAGATTTAGCCTGTCTACGCATGCTTATGGCATGTGTGCATGGGACTTGTTAAAAACCCTAACCCAGAAACAGACAAGTAGAAAGATAGAGCAGAAAGGAAAACACTAATTCTAACAACCTAGCATGCTTATAAACATCAAACAAGCATAAGACAAAACTAAGCAAACATGTTATAACATAAACAAAACAAGAAAAACAGATTAAATAGCAAAAGAAAGACTAAAAAGAGAAAAGAAAGGTTGAAGCTTGATACCTCAAAAAGGAGTTCCCAAGCTTTGATTTTGACCGTTCACCTTAGTCAAATCTATGGCAAGTCATTAAACAAGTGATTAGCAACGTTAAACTAAAAGGATTAGAGCCATAAAAGGTCTCAATCAAATAAAATTGACTTGAGGGTGTTTGTAAAAAACTCCTTTTTGATTCACTATTTTCTAGTGAATTTTAGGTTTTTCCTATGGGATTTTTGTGTGTTTTGAAAATGTATCATGTAAGACTTTTTATAGTAGAAAAAATGAGGTTTGGGATAACTCTTAGATGATGTGAGATTCATTCCAAACCTCAGCCATTATAACAGAAAACTTGCATTTTCCATTTTTCTGAAACCCTAGCTACATAAGCAAGAATATGCTTGTGTACGTATGCTTTGGCCCACGTACGTAGGCCGCTGCCCACGTACGTGGGCCGAGGGTCACTTTGGTCACTTACTTCCAAAAATAGATTTTTGGTCATTTAAAAAGTTACATTTTCCATTTTAACACTTCTCAAGTCAATTTGATATCTGATTCGGCTCTAAACTAGCCTTGGGTCTTAGAGTTTGCGCATCATTGGGGAACGAGAGTCCGAGTTGTAAAGGGTACAAAATGCAGTGTTTACACATCCCACAAAACATCTATATCCTCTACTATCTCCATACTTCTCAAGTAATATCAAACACTCATACTAAAGCCCTTCTCCTAGAAGGCACAAATACTTCTTACAAAAGCCATTCTTATGGAAGGCACAAAACTATCTTACAAAAGCCCTTCCCATGGAACGAAATACTATTCATAGCTTCATTATAACTTAAAAAGCATTATCAAGGGTAAATTCATTTAAGTGCATGATAAACGGGGCAAATTTAACCAGTCTCTACACACAGCTGGACATTCTCTCCCTTCAGTTGCATCCATTTTTTCCCTTTCAATCTCGAAGTTATCATGACATGCTTCTTCACCGCTGGAGTCATTCTGCTGGAACGCTATCAATTCACCTATGCTATACAGCTGGAGCTACAAACCATATAAAGATAAGTCACCAAGTTTCTATATCTCTAAATTTACATTATTGAATACCTGATTATTTCACCTTTAAATACATATTACTTTATTTCAACTAATATTACAACTATTAATTAAAGCTATTATATCAAACACATTATTTATTATTTTAACAATTATCATGATTCTTAGACTTTGGACTTTACTCATTTTGTAGGCTTAAAAATACCTCGGAAGCCATTGGACTATATGGCCCAATGTTGAGTTCCGGACTCCCCATACTCACCACGGGTCTAGCAAAGGCATCCCTCCAGTAGACAACATGTGGCTGCGCATCGAAAAACGACCTGCCAACACATATTTCATGAGGTATTGAGAACCACTATACCAACCTTTCGGGTTAAACAAATTCGTTAGATTGATACTAAATGTACCTACTTGCATATACAAATTTATTAGAATATTGTCCTATTTTTAGTTTTCGTTCATTGTGCCATATTTATTTTCGTCGATCCACTCATCAAAGTTCTAACTTTTGATAACTAATATAAAAAAAAAGAAAAATTTCTAGTTATTTTAATTGATAAAATTTCTTATTCTCAAATAAGAAATCTAGGATTCTACTTCACCTACGCTAAAAACCAACATTCTGACTTAGCCAATATTAGTTTCAGAATTAACTTATACTGTTATACAGTAAATTGGGGGGAAAAAAATCTTTTTAGTGAATAAAAAATGAATACTTTTTTACCAAAATAAAAATGACGACTTTCTAAAGCAAACAGATAGTGGACTTTTTGTGCCATATTCAATATCGTCCCTTCACTTACCAATCTACATTTTGACTATTTGATATTAAAAGATCAACAGTCTGACCGAATCAATAAGTATCGGATCCAACAAATAGATTAAACGGCAACTTTTTGACCAAAAAAAGAGAGGAAGACTTTTTTTTTTTTTTGGTTAAAAGTAAACTGCATTAAGAACTAACAAGTCGAAGAGGCTAGAGTAGCGGCTAAGAGCGTACATTACATTAGTACGACCCAGAAGCATCTGAATTAACAAAAATATAAATTTCAACACTCTTCAAGGCAAAGAGAAAGTGGACTTAAAAAAAAGGATAAAAACAAAAATATAAATTTCAACACTTGGCAAAGAGAAAGTGTACTTTAAAAAAACGGAAAAAAAAAAAGAAAAAGAAAAAGAGAAAAGGGGGCATTCCGAGAATCGAACTCGGGACCTCTTGCACCCAAAGCAAGAATCATACCACTAGACCAAATGCCCACTCTGCTTCAATAAGCCGCAAAGGATATCAATAACGATAATATAGGACCTTATATAGATTCTACCACATAAAAACTGATAAGTGAAGGTTAATACTCGAACACAAATCTTTCGTTTCTACAAGGTTTGGAAGAAGTAGATAGGCAGCCTTAACCACCAAAAAATTAAACTTATTAATCATGCACAAAAAAGGTTAAAAGTTAAAACAAATGAAAAGAAAGAACTTAATGCTGACAATAAGAAGGGATTAATTTGTCATATTTTGGATGAAAATAGCTTGGAAAGACTGGTTGGCCCTCCTGAATCAGCAAAACTAATATTACAAACTTGTTATGAGACCAGAAGATGGAGCATTTAGATGAGGTGCAAGAAATTGCAACAAGATGTTCTCTAGATCATAGGCATTGCCATGCATTTAATTGAGCCACATAATATTACTCTCAATTTTATAGAATAAAAAAAAATGTTAGAAAGAACCATCCTATTAACACACAACACCCCCCCCCCCCAAAAAATAAATGGCACTTTTATTAAATCCCTCCAGCAAAAGGATTCGAACTGCTCCCAGCCCATCTTGAAATGTAAAATTTAACTGAAAATACATTTTTTTATTGAATAATTAGAATCCAAAATGTATTTTGCATGTTTTTCTCCACTACAAGTCCATGAAAAACTTTCTACATACCTCTTCACGTTCTTGTTTACTGAAGGGGCGGAGAACATAGTTGATGGAATCCATCTTCCCAGGAGGCCTTCCAATACCTAGTAAAAGTTACCAATTTAATGAAAAATTGGTTATAAAAAGATTTTTAGCAACACACACACACACACACAAAATGGCAATTATCTTAGTGCTTTTAAGCGCATACCAATTCTTAAACGAGGAAAATCACGGTTCCCTTTGAAGTGATCAATGACACTCCTCATCCTGCAAGGGAAAGCAATTAATAAGAATTAATTTTAATAGCCTTTTTTTTTTGGGTGGGGATGTTGAGATGTAAAACTATCCTTACAAGCAGCCATTCATGAAGTAAAACAGATACTAAAACACAAAAGGATAGATATATTTTAACAGTGTCCTGAGTCCAAAAAATTGGGAATTGTCGTGTTTGACACCCTGGTGTCTGAGTCATCCCAGTGGGTTAGTGGCCTCAAGGCTCAGGTGTAGAATAGGAGATTTTATTTACTCTTCTTTTGTTTTCATTTTAATATATTTTATTACAAAGCGCCTTCTTTTCTAGGAATCCTAATGATTAAGTAAAACATCAATCAATTTGATTGTCCTAATATTACTTGTAATGAAAATCTTAACCTTAATAGACATGTTCAATCTTTTGGACCCAAAACCTCTTTTTGCCCCCACCCCCGGCTGCGCTGCCACAAGCTGCTTCCAGTACGGGGAGGATTGTGGTTGGGACAATGGAGAATTTTTCACATCTTTACTGTCCAAGAGGAGACAGAATCCTAGAATTATGTGCACAGTAACCTTGGTCTTCAGGTGATACAAAAGGTCTATCTTTTGACAAAAAGCCTGAGACTGTGTGCAATAAAAAGACTAAAGTTCACTTTACACACCCTATATTTGGGTTAGTTGTCATTTCAGTCCTTTATGTTCAATTCAGTTTCATCCATAATATTTTTCATTGTTTTCAATGTTGTCATTCAGTCCATTTCCATGAAGGACGGGGCTGTCAAATGGCAACCAAGCTCAAAACAATATAGTTTTATTAAACCACGTCAGGGGAAAAAAATCTATATAGCTCACCCCACTTTCTTCCCCCCCNCCCCCCCCCAAAAAATAAAAAAAATAAATAAAACGTGTATAAAACCATTGGATTTCTAATGAAAAATATTACAATGTCCTTGTTAAGAACAAAGCATAATATTCCTAATAAAATTATTGCTATAACTTTCTTTCAAAGAATGGATGTCTCTGACCCACCATGGTGCCTTCCATATTTCCTTTTTCCCAAGGTAGCTTGGAAATAATGTCTACTAATAGTTACTTCATCTGGAAAATCATAAAAGCAATGTTCAGCTACTGAGATGCACATTCTTCTTCATGAATAGGACCCACCTGTCTATGATCACCAAAAATTCATTGACTTATGCCGAAGGTTAACCCAGTTGTTCCAAGGGTTTGGCACTGTTAACAAATGTGGCACTTTTATTAAATCCCTCCAGCAAAAGGATTCGAACTGCTCCCAGCCCATCTTGAAATGTAAAATTTAACTGAAAATACATTTTTTTATTGAATAATTAGAATCCAAAATGTATTTTGCATGTTTTTCTCCACTACAAGTCCATGAAAAACTTTCTACATACCTCTTCACGTTCTTGTTTACTGAAGGGGCGGAGAACATAGTTGATGGAATCCATCTTCCCAGGAGGCCTTCCAATACCTAGTAAAAGTTACCAATTTAATGAAAAATTGGTTATAAAAAGATTTTTAGCAACACACACACACACACACAAAATGGCAATTATCTTAGTGCTTTTAAGCGCATACCAATTCTTAAACGAGGAAAATCACGGTTCCCTTTGAAGTGATCAATGACACTCCTCATCCTGCAAGGGAAAGCAATTAATAAGAATTAATTTTAATAGCCTTTTTTTTTTGGGTGGGGATGTTGAGATGTAAAACTATCCTTACAAGCAGCCATTCATGAAGTAAAACAGATACTAAAACACAAAAGGATAGATATATTTTAACAGTGTCCTGAGTCCAAAAAATTGGGAATTGTCGTGTTTGACACCCTGGTGTCTGAGTCATCCCAGTGGGTTAGTGGCCTCAAGGCTCAGGTGTAGAATAGGAGATTTTATTTACTCTTCTTTTGTTTTCATTTTAATATATTTTATTACAAAGCGCCTTCTTTTCTAGGAATCCTAATGATTAAGTAAAACATCAATCAATTTGATTGTCCTAATATTACTTGTAATGAAAATCTTAACCTTAATAGACATGTTCAATCTTTTGGACCCAAAACCTCTTTTTGCCCCCACCCCCGGCTGCGCTGCCACAAGCTGCTTCCAGTACGGGGAGGATTGTGGTTGGGACAATGGAGAATTTTTCACATCTTTACTGTCCAAGAGGAGACAGAATCCTAGAATTATGTGCACAGTAACCTTGGTCTTCAGGTGATACAAAAGGTCTATCTTTTGACAAAAAGCCTGAGACTGTGTGCAATAAAAAGACTAAAGTTCACTTTACACACCCTATATTTGGGTTAGTTGTCATTTCAGTCCTTTATGTTCAATTCAGTTTCATCCATAATATTTTTCATTGTTTTCAATGTTGTCATTCAGTCCATTTCCATGAAGGACGGGGCTGTCAAATGGCAACCAAGCTCAAAACAATATAGTTTTATTAAACCACGTCAGGGGAAAAACCCCCCCCCCCCCCCACCCCCCCCAAAAAACCCGCCTTTTTTTCACCATGACCAGCTGTGCCCCAGTCATCATGGCCAACAAAACCACCATGAGTTGCCAAACCTGTCACGAAAAACCCACCCAAATTTTGGTTTTAATGGGGGACTGAATAGATTTTTGAGTGGAAATAGGGAGAGAGAGATTTTGGGATTAGGTGAGATATTAGTAGTGAGAATCTGGTGTGTGTGGGCTTTTAAATTTTGGTTAAGAAATTTGACTTAGTTAAGTAACAACAATTGGAGGTTGATTTACTGGGATAGTAAAGTAACAAGATGGTTAATGGTGTAAGGTCAAGGCAAGTGAGATTGAGAGTGGCTTTGATGCACATAGGTGGTTGTGGTGAGGCAAAAGAGAAGCTGCAATTAGGTTTACTTTGAGATGAGAACCTTTTTTTTTCTTTTGTCTTTTTGAAGAATATTTTTGACACATTTTTAAGGGGGGGGAGAAGGAATTTGAACTCTAAATGTCTTCATTGGAAACACAAGGAAATGTCATTTGACCTAGAGGTCATTGGCTTCTTTTCGAAGGAATTGAGAGATTTAATATTTGATGACTTGTATTTTTTAACTGACATGACATATTTTATATTTTTAATTGAACCAATTGTCACACATTATAAGGATTGCATGCTTATATGGCATTTAACTGCCACATTAATCACAGTAATAGACAAAAAGATAACATTGAAAGTGTCAAACATTAGGGATGAGAATTGAAAAATTTTAAACATAAACAAAAATTGAAAACTAACCCAAACATAAAAGGGTATAAAGTAGAGTTTATTCAAATAAAAGTGCAAACTCTAAAGAACTATATTCAAGAATGGTAACTATCTTTTCTATAAGATGCTGAATTATATCCATGAAAGATTATGTATCAGCAGAAATATAACACTATAGTGGCATAACAATCACCCATTCTTATCAAAAAAAAAAAAAATCACCCGTTATGTCCTCCATGTCCACCTTTTGGCAATAGCCGCAATTTTGCAAATGGCAAATCTAAGTCATCAAAAATCTGTAGAAGAAAATCAGAAATTCAGATTGAACAGAAAAATTGTGAATCAGAACTCAAGAAGATCTACAAGAAAATAAAGGTTGTGAGAAAGTGCATGTAGTAGACAAGATGTTTACCACGAGAACTTGCTTTAACGGAATTTTGTAATAAGAAACGATAGCCCCAACCTTCACCAACCAATCCTCATCAAAACCATAGGAAAATAACTGGAGGAGAGAACTTGATAATTAATAAATATAAAAATCTTTCAGATAGCTTACTTACAGACTCACCACTTGCATTCATGAAAGTTTGGGGTTTAGCAAGCATAACAGGAACATCTCCAATAAAACCTGAAATATCAAACCGTATTAAATTCAACACTAAATATATAAGCAAACCAGTTTTTAATCCACTGATTTCTGCTCAACAAACATCATGAGGAACTGCTTAAAACCTATCATTTGCTAAGGCTTAAGGTGGTATACCCTGTGCAGTGGATGTTAAGCATGTTAACTCTGATATCGAGGGAAATCAAAACAGGATTGGTTCTATTTAGAATCTCTGATAAGACAAGATTCATCATCAAATAAAAATTAAAAGAAACCTAGACAATGTTAAGTAGGAATCTTAATCTAATCCCCATGTTATATCAAACTGATGCAATGCAATCATAAGATAGAAGAACCAGAAACCAGTTAAATCCTGCATCAAATGTTTATTTCCAACATTTCCCCCTTCCTAGAAATATATACTAAAAGGAAGGTTCTATCATCTATAGAGAACATTATGTGAATGATGATTAAAAAAAGGAATATTTCTAGCACCTTCAAGCATCTCACAAACATGAAATATGACAACTAGACCACAATTATCACAAGAATGATTGTAGTAAGATACACAAATTGTCACACTGCGTTAACTTGCCTATCGATTAATAAAGCCAAATTCATCATCACAATCATTGGCTGTTTAATGGATTTTATATGTGCAATCACTTAACCCAAAAAGTTCAAAAAGAAGGCAAACCTTTTCCTAACAGAGCTTTGAAGGAAACACTGCTTATTGATATCCCTTCAGCTTCAGCTATAGCATCCACCATCTCAAAGCCCACCTGCACAGAATCCTATCTTATTATAACCCCATACACTACGAACCCAATGTACTTAAGATAGCTCTAGCTCACTTCACCATATATCAAGAACCATGTTATGAAAATTGCCAATAATGCTTTCTGTTAATAAATAAGTAAACAAAACTAGTGCCCAACCTCACGCATATCAGAAACTTTTGTGATAACTCGAATGCTGGCAACCCCGTTTAACCAAGTTCGAAAATTTAAGATACCAGCTAAAACTATGAATTCCATCCTAAGGACCCCTCTCATTATAGTTAGGATTTTTTTCCCCTAGTTATTGGTGAATTACACACGTACCACCCACGACCTCATTCTTCACCCAATTATTGATTATTATGAACATAACAAGTGCCATTTGAACTAGAGCTCATTTTTCGCTTTCTCTCCAATCTCTTTATAGTAATTTAAACTTAAAATTCCATTTACTTGTCATATTATCATATGATCACAACAAAGAACATTGCAACTAAATTTAAAGTTCAATAAAACACAGAGAGAGAGAGAGAGAGAGAGAGAGAGAGAGAGAGTACGGACATTGTGGCGAGTGGATTGGAACTTCTTGCCGGGGTTACCGAGGCCGACAATGAGCCAGGGCTGCTGCTTGGGCTTTGGGGACTCTACGACCGGTCGTTCAGTGGGCGAAGAAGCTGTGGTGGTTGTCGATGTCGTTGACATTGACATTGAAGCTGAAGAAGAAGAAGAAGAAGAAGAAGTAGTCCAATTCGATAAAGACAAAGGAGTTATTAGGGTTTTGTTACAGTTAAGGTTAAAAGAACCAAACCAACGGTAGCAAATAGGAACAAAACGTGTGGTGGTGGTGCTGATTGATGATATACTACTGAAACAACCACCGAACCCAAAACTCATACTTCCTTTTCTTAAAATTGTTGAAGAGGATGATGAGAGAGAGAGAGAGAGGGTTTTGGTTTTAGTTTTATTGACGTTTGAATTGAGAATGTTTTTGAAACCCTTCTTTGGTTTTGTTGTGGTTCAAAAAAGGTTTTTTACTTAAAAGCAAAAAAAGATTGAGACGCCGTTGCCGGGGATCGAACCCGGGTCACCCGCGTGACAGGCGGGAATACTTACCACTATACTACAACGACTTGTTGGCTTCTCTTTCTACACTTATAGAATATGTTACGTTGCAAATATAGCTTACTTTCAGCCTAAGTTATTTTCGATTATTTTCAGCTCCTCGCATGGTAATTGTAAATTCAAAAATACACATAATTTGAATTATAAATTCATGGTTAAGAATAGCCAAATCAAGATATCCATTAATCTAAATATAAACAGTTTAGACATATAATTTGATTCTTCAAAATAAATACTTCATAGAAAAAATAAATCAAAATTAAAGTATTAAGAGTATAACAAATAACAATATACCTGTGAATATTTAGATCTAACTCAAACTCAACAGAAACTCTAATTTTCAAATTGAAAGACACTAGTACCACCCAAAAAAAAATAAAAAATTGATGGGAGGCGTGCTTAAAAGCAAAGCATGTTTGTTTATATTTTATATATATACTTTTTTTTTTTTTTTTAAGAATTCTATTAGGCTTCTGGCTTAGATTCCGCAAAGTATTGGGTTATTTTATTTTTATCATGACTAAGTAGAACCCATTAGTTTTATATAAGGGTTGTAGCAGGAGTGTAAGTCTGTTAGTATTAGGGGTAAGAAAAACTGTCATGAGAATTGAAAAAAAGAATAACAAACTTGTACATGTACAATACAATAAATAGAAAAGTTATGTGTTGTTTGGTAATAGGATGTTGATTTGTTTCTCAAAAAAAGGATGTTGATTTATCTTTCCTGTCTTTTTCAAAACATCATTTTGATTCCCTCATACGTGATGAAAATAAATGGAATGGTGTCAAATTGGGTTGTATGTCGTATGGGGTATGGACATCTTGAGAGACATGGAAGAGTATTTTGGCAGCAAGAGTGCTCATTGAGCGTGGAGCTGTGTATCTGTACGGAGGATAGGGAATGGACAGTTGATAAATGTGTGGAAGGATCAATGGTTACCTACTCCAATTACACTTAAAAGGTATTAAACCTCATTGTATACCACAATGTAAGAGCTTATTCATAAGCCAACTCGTACATGGAATCAAGAACTTATTAAGTCTTCATGCCAAGAGATGCCCCTATAAAACAGATACCCCTATCTCGAAGGTGTTTTTGGTGACTCTTTGTATTGTACAAGTACATTCTCTAGAAATTTCATAGTGAAGAGCGTCTGTTTTAGCCATGGTCCCCCTAGCTTCGCCATTGCCCATGCTCGCTCTGATGCCATTCCTATGTTCGTTCCATGCTATTCCTAAAAAGTGTAATAGTGTACAAATGTTAGCAAGTATTGCTAAGCAGCCAAATGGTTAGAGCCATAAGAGGATTTTCCTGTTTTTCTCCTTCCCATTGTAGAAAAAGATATAGCTTCATAAATTTTCCATCGTTCTTAACTCTTTTTTTTTTTTTTTTTAAATTTTACTTTATGCTATTAACTTATTAATTTTGTGCAATTAACTCATAGCGTGTAATTTCAGGACAAATTAATGCATGTTATTATAAATACAATACCATGTGACCAAATTTGTTAAATACATTATTTTAAGGAAATATATAAGGTGTATATGTTATGGTGTATAATAAACAAAGAAGAAAAATGAATCCACCCACACACCAAATAATAATGACTTTAATGTTATTTTGGTATCTATTTATTTTGTACTTAAGTCTCATCAAAATATCACACTCATTTCTTTATCAAAAATATCACACTCGTGTCTGTTTATTTTTGTGATTGACGAACGCATAAAATTCACTATATAAATATATAATCCCCAAATTAAGATTAAAAAAAAAAAAAAAGCCTCTTAGCACCTGCATAGCGTGTGTGATGAGGTTAATTAAATTTATGGTGAAATTTACCATTTATGTGAAAGAAGGGAATACCACATCTTTGTACTCTTGAGCACTTAATAATTTTTCATCGTTTACAACAATTTACTTATATATTGTACTTAAATTGTACTTTGTCTATTATAAATATAAGATTTTGCAAAATGCAAGTAGGCAGTGAATGCAACTGCACAGAGTCCTGCAAGTAGCCAATAAAAATAGTCAAGATGTGCCCGATTAAGATTATCAGCACACCAACTATCTCTGCCAAATCCACTAGTAGCTTCCTCAATAACAAAGCAAGAATAAAAGAATTTACAATATTTGTTGCACCATCAAATTGGCAAGTAAACTTTGCACCAGATTTTGTTATATATACATGGTATAAGACATCTCTTTCCATAATGTCAACCGTATCTTCTCTTGTCACATAAGTGATATCAGTAGAGAACAGGTGTTGGTGTGACACTACGTCGCATGTGGAAGGTTCAAAATTTTATCTCCAGTAAGAGATTCCTCAGGGCCATTTCTGAAAAAAAAAAAAAAAGAATATGTTGAAGATTTAATAAACAAGAATGAAAGAAAGAGGAAATAACGCATATGACTGATGGTTACCTAAGATAACTCAAAGCTGACATGCGGTAGAGACAGGTGAACACCAGGATATGCAACCCAATGGTGTAGAAAAATGCAAAAGTTCGAGCATACCTGCAAGAGTTATCTCTTATTATATTTCACATACACTACAGAGGAAAAAGTTGGAACCAATTAGGAAGAAACATAAGAGCAGTTTCTTAGTGTCACTCAACACGAATTATTTCTTGTCTTTCACATCTAGTGATCAAGAAAATAAAAAATAATATTCCACAAGCAGAGGTTGCACACATTAAGAAATTCAAAATTTAGAATACAGACAACAGAATCATACTTATTGCCAAGAAGAAAACGTCCGCTGCTAAGTGTGATTCTATCCCTGAAACCCAACTCCTTGTACCTTTGATCCCTTTCCTAATTACAAGTCAACAAATTAAGTTAGTACATGATTTATAACAAATATTAGCACTCAAGAAATACATACCCACAGGAGGGCAGACAAATGGTTATGCTGCAGAATAGAAATCTGGGGATGCATATTTAGCAACTGAAGATTAATGCTATCAGTACAAAGTAACCCAATACTGTTGGCAATGTCTACCAAACTAACAGAAGGTGGTTTCTCCTGCTGTCATTGACTAGATCTGTTATCCTTTCACTCCTCATAAGTATTACATATTTGGTAGGTTTGCAATTAGATAATGCATCAACTTTTTCACCAAAGTAATAAGCAGCTTCAGAAATATTGACCTATAATTTCTGGGCAAATATTTTTCCAGTGGCCAATCTAATTATGAAGATCAACCTCCAAAGTAGAAGAATGTAAATGAGCTTTGAATAAAGTTCTGGTTTTGTTGTTGATGAAATTTGATATTTATAGATGGAATTAACCAGGCTTAGCATATGATAATCCACAATCATTTGGAGTCCTTGGGAATCCAAAGAAGTATCAACTTTCAGTATTGGATGATAATAAATTATTAACATCTTTCGAGACTAAAAAAGTTTCATATTTTGTTAAAATTGAAAACTTTTTGTTGAAATTACTGTAAATAAAAGTAACAGTTAGTTGAAATAGTATAATGGAACCCATGAATAATACCAAAAAGTGTAATGAGATCTATGAATAGTAGCAAAAATAAGTTGGCAAAATTAATCATACCAAACGGACACTAAGTTTGTAATTATCAGTTATCACAACTTCAAAATGGAAGAAAGCAAAATCTTGGAAGGCCTCAAATCTGATATAATGCCTAACTAAAGAAAGGGGCATATAAAGAAAATATACAAATTCATCAAAGAAGCTCAAGAATAACAACCTTTTTTGAGAATGCTGCAAATGGATTTATATCATCCTCATATATCTTCTTGTACTTAGATTCAACATCTGAGGTAAAACCACCTTCAAGATCTTCGGCTTGCTGAAAAATGACAATTTAGATTAAAAAAAAAAAAAATTTTAAATAAAATAAGCTTCAAGAGAGGACCATATTTTAGTTATTAAATCCGGACTACTTTGAGCAACTGCAGGCTTTAGTTCACTCAAATGCCAATTCAACTAGAGAATTAACAATCAAACCTCATGGTCAATTAAAAATTAAGAATACTAATAAAAAAGGAAAAAAAATGTTGAAAACTTTATGAATCAATTTAACATATGAGCAAATTATGACTGACTTAATACAATATTAATTATTGAGCCTTTTTATGCATGACAAACATAGAAAGCGCTTAGCAATATTATTTTTTGACCAAATCCAAAATTATAACATATGTATGGAGTCAATGTACAAACACACATAATAAGTCATAAAGAAGATTGCGTATGAACTTACCAACAAAACAAATTAAGAGATACACTCATAAAAGATATATTCAGCATATATCAAGTACTTCAATGAAATTGAAATAGAATGAATTTATTTAAAGGGAAAAATATGTAAAAAGAAAAAATATAGAAAAAAAAAATGGAATGATAATAATTTAATATATTTCAAATTTGTATGATTTTCCTTCATAGTAATTTTATATAAATTAAGAGATACATTTTCAGAAAGAATCACAAATAAATCTTAGAAGATATTGTATTCCTAGATTCATTTCCTTAATATAGCATTTTTCTTTTGTTAAAAAACATATATATATATATATATTTATTTATTTATTTAAAAAAAAAAAAATATTGTATTCCTAGATTCATTTCCTTAATATAGCATTTTTCTTTTGTTAAAAAACATATATATATATATATATTTATTTATTTATTTAAAAAAAAAAATTAGGCAGATATATAATTTGGAGCATCCGAAAAAACCAGGACGGTTTAACAAACCCTGTCAGATTGTGCAAGCCCAAAGGAACCCACCAGGTTTGACAAGTCATAAACTTTAACAATATAATTTAGGACTAAGACTGGCCTAGGCACTAGGTTACTAGTTCACCAGTCCAACCAGTCAGTTCAGATTGGTTCGATATGTACAATAATCAGGGAAGTTACAATCAAGCACCTTCTTTGATCCTCTAGAGACTACTCTTTCATGGTTGTAATCCTGGACATAACGAATCTTTCCATAGAGTTTGACATTATCAGCTTTCGTCTTTTCTAGCTCTACTGTCAGTAGCCCAATCTTCTCCTTCAAATGCCGTATTTCCTAGTGCAATTGAAAAGCAAAATCACAAATTTAAACTCTAATCTAACAATGTCAATATAATATTTACAAATAAGGATAGGAAGCCAAAACTGAATATTTTCGAAAGAACATAATACCTCTTCTGTCTCTCCCAAACGTGCCCTAAACCGATCCCGCTGATTACAAATCACCTTAAGCATTGAACTCTGATCTTGATCTGAGGAAATATGTTTTTGATCTGCATTCTGATACAGAAAAGGCCAACATGAATAAGAGAAATCATGGGGTAGAAAGGAACAGCATATTGAAACCTTAATCTAGCCAGGAAGAATTAGGCATTGATTAAATCATACCAACAGCAAACTAATAGCAGCATATGTTGTTCTTTATTTTTAGCCTTCTTGCCCTTTAAAAACGACTTCTTGTATACCCCTATCCACAAAGTTTTTTTTCCCCCCCCAATAAATTCATTACTTGTTCAAGAAAATACCAACTCTGTATTTTTGGTCGCTATATTGTGTGAAGTCAAAAATGAGGGGTAGAAAAAAAGAGAGACAAGTACCTCAGAGAGCTCAGAACCCCGGGCCTCTGAAAGATCCCAGTCATCAAACAGATTGCCTTTTCTATCTTTGGAACTATAGCCCTGCATTAGAAGGTAAAGAATCAGAATGCATAAGAAGGTGAAACACAAAAATGATCAACAATTAAACTTCTATAAGTTTTTTAATTCTAAGAGACAGGCTAACAAGTTAGGTAACAAGTTAACTGAGATTGCTAAGCAAATAAACAAAATAGCTTACATTCGCATAAAAAATACAACTTTATAGGTATGCTGGCTATGCAAGTTTTTTCTGAGTAAAAAACTGACATTTAATTATTTACCTATTTATGCATCCTAATTAATAATATTAGTTTTGGATTATTCAATAGTTGGAAGAGAGAGGATTTGAAACCTAGACGTCTCCATTGGAACACCCAAAAGTGCCAATTGAGCTACAATGCTCTTGGCTCTAATTAATAATATTATGACTCTAAATATCACTGACCAGAATCTTTAACAAACTACATGCTGCATAAATTGATATTTTGATGCCCAATATGCAGGTCTGACTATTCATAAACCTGGATATCACTTAAGAGGCAAATCTGGCAGCCAGTAGTCAATTCATAGACTTTCAGAAGAAGTTGTAGATGCAAACCTTCAATATGTCATCTTCTAACTTTTGTATCAACTTTTGCTGTTCATTGACCTTAGCTTTAAGTTCTTCTGTCTTGCTTTCGGCTGCTTCCAGCAAAGCTGTTTTGTCATTTAGTTTGACCTGCAAGTGGTGGAAAGGTGTAAAAATTATAAAAATAAGTATTAAACACGGTATTATAAGTCTAGAAGATATTTTTGGTAATTTTTTCTGTGCAGTGTCTACTGCATAATACGCTGGTGCTATTTGTATGTACAGGTATTCTTTTTCATCCCCACCACACTAATTTCTATTTTGTTCTTGGAATAGCTTGGAATAGCAGGACAAGGAGAATTCACACCTTCAACTGTGTGAGCTCATGTTCCATTTTCCGGTTCTTGTCAAGAAGAAGATGCTCCATTTTGCTCATCTCTTCCCCACCTGTAGCTGCGTCCCAATCTTCAGCCTCAATTGAATTATAAATCAGTACCTATACATATAATGGTGTAATGTTAGACAGATAAGCACCGAAGTACTGTCAGGCTTCAAAGAAGCACAAGAAAGATGCATGTAAAGTACAGTGGACACCGTAGGAAGAAAACACACACAAAAACATGCTACTCTATAACAATCAGGAGGCTGAAATGGGAATGTATTGATGTTGCATAACTTAAAGTGGAACTTGTAACAGCAAGCACAGAAAAAGTTCTACATATCACATAAAAATATCCAACAACAGAGCACTCTGTTGATGAGCATATTATAATATTGGGCCATCTAGTGACACAAATGATATGGCAATCGAAGGTTCCTCCAAGGGTAGCTTTCTTTTCTTGGTCTGCTTCCTTAGGTAAGATCTTAACAACAGACAACCTTCGTAAAAGACGAGTGATAGTACTTGACTGGTGCTATATGTGTAAGAGGTGTGGGGAGTCGGTGGATCATCTTTTACTTCATTGCTCCATAGCTTGGGAGTTGTGGTTTTTGGTTTTCTGCTTGTTTGGTATTCAATGGGTTATGCCTTATACTGTTCTTGAGTTGTTTGAGGCTTGGTAAGGAAAGTTTGCGTGACATCATCACATTGATGTTTGGAAATTAGTGCCTCATTGCTTGATTTGGTGCATTTGGTGTGAAAAGAATGCTAGAAGCTTTGAGGGTTGCGAACGCTCTTTGCTGGAAATTAAGTCTTTCTTCCTACACACTCTTTGAATGGAGTGTGGTTTTTTCTCATTTTTCTTGACCGTTGTTCTTTTGTTTCTTGATTTGTGCCTCCCCATAGTACATCCCCAATGTACTCGGCTTGACAATCTTTTTATTATTAATAATATTCTTACGTTATTTATCCCAAAAAAAAAAAAAAAAAAGATGGTTTAAATAGTAGTCACAGACTCACAGTGAAGTATGGTTGCAGGACCAGAAAAGCATCTTATTAGTGAGATCCTTCTTCTAGGCCTCATTAAACATGATATACACAACTTCATTAAGGTAGTGTTTGGAACAACTGCTGGGTGGAATGCATTCCAGCAGAGCATTTTGCAGAATGTAAAGTGGCAAAAAAAGTATTTCTTTCGAAAATTGCATTTGGTATACTGCTAAACCTTCTACTAAAAAGTAATTATGCAGAATGGGATTGTGTTTGGTTTGGAAAAGTGTAAAATGCATTTTTTGGTACATTTAATAATTTTTTATTAGGATGAATAAAGTAAAAAAATAATAATAATGGCTTCTTATATATATGTGTGTGTGTGTGTTTTTCCCTTTAAAAAATTAATTTTTTTTCCCTACCTCATTTCTATCTTTTTTCCCTCAAGTTTTAATCGTCACTACCACTTTTATTTTTCCTCCAAATTTCCCCCCCCCCACGCGTTCACTTCCCGTCCCCTTCTTTTTTCCCCATATCACACTTTCTTCCACCACCCTCCCATTTCTTTCTTTAGCACATGTTCACCCCCCCTCCCATTTCTCTTTTTCCCTTATTTCCCTTTCAAAAACTCCACTAACTAATCCTCCAATTCAACTACAATTGAAGCTTCTAGATTCACTTTTTCTTTCAATTTTCGCAAATTGACAGGTGCTATTATCTTCCTCACTTTTTTTCTCCTCTCACTAGTCTTTTTTTTCTCTCCCCCTACTTTCCTCTCTCACCATTTCTCTCTCTATAAGATATTTTCTGCCCTCTCTTTCTCTCTCTAAAATATTGTTATTTTCATAATGACCCATTATTTTCCTGCCAAGCAGGAGCTGGTTTATTTCCTGCTTCTCTTTTATTGCACCCTTCTACAACCCATGTTGGGATGCAATGGCAACCACCCATACTCTGCTCGGCCTTGATGACCTCTACTTCATCCACCGCCTCAGCAGTGGCGACATAGGAAGTGTGATTTTGGTTTTTATTTTATTATTATTTTGGTGTTGTGATTGAGATTTTTTTTTTCCTTGTGATTTTGGGGATTTTTGTTTTTGGTGTTGCGATTTTAGATTTTTTTGTTGTGATTTTGGTGGTTGTTGCTGTGAATTTGCAGAGAAAACAATGTATATAGAAACGAAAAAGAAAGAGAAACAGATAGAGAAATAGTCATTGTGAGTGTCAGTGGTGGGTCCCACTTACTTTAGTTAAAATGAGAATGTCAAGATTTTTTGACTTTTGCTCTAGAATGTGAGATTAATGGTCATACCAAACACCTAATGGTCATAACAAACACCTCAAATTTCTCCAAAATGCATTTTGCGCCTAGAAATCTGTGAGAATGATTAATTTGGTATTACCAAACACAACCTAAAAGAGTAACCAAATGCTAAATAATGTTTTTTATTTGAAAATTTAGGCTAATGCAACTTGAAAATTTTCATGCAGCATCATCAATACAACTTCAAAAGATATGAATCACTTATTAAAAAATTTCATAACATTTGGTAAAAGCTGAAATTGATAAGGGGACCCTGCTGTTTAGTAACAGGGAAGGAACCAAACTACCTGCATAAGTTTTAACTGTTTACGCAATTCATCAACCATTTTTTCTGTTGGCCTTGCCTGAAGCTCTTTCTTCATCTCTTCAATAGCAACTTCCTGAATTAATAAGAAAAGGCAAAAGGAGCTAAGATATATCTATAGATGGAGCCAGGAACGAAACAATATAATCAACAGAGATACAGCAAGCACTAACAAAATGTGAACGATATCAGATGAGGCGATAGTATAACCAAGATTTGAATTTATTTCAGCATTTATGGTCTTAGCAACAGAATTCCCAATGAATGGTAGAGGAGAACAATAACTTCAGTTATTCCTAAACATGATTAACTATTAACATTGAATGAGCAATAGAAAAACAAGGTGGCATACCTTTTCATTGAGCAGCACTTTCAATTTCTTAATGTCTTTCATGTGTTCTTCTTGCTCATTTGATAAGGTTGTTTCAATATTGTGAAGCTCCCGGTTCAGTTCAGAGATTATTTTCTCTTTAGCATTCAAAGAATTCTCAAGGATGCTATTTGAATCTAAATTATCACTGCAATCGCAATAACCAATAGTACACTAAAAACATTAAACAGAAAAGGGGAAAAAACAGCAAAATGATATGAAAAATTCAGAAAGATGAACATATTAATAATGGAGGAAACAATTGTTGGAGGAAAAAGATATCATAAATAGGCACATCCAACAAATTTTTTACACCCATCCGTATTGTTGGACAGAAAGCCAGGTAAAATCTTAAGGCAGGGACAAAAATAATGGCCACAAACATGTCACAAGGAAGCTAGCTCTGTGAAGATGTAAAGATTATTTCAATGTTTCAACAGTTATTCTTCTTTAGAAAAAAGATACTGGTGAATATATGATACACCTTTAGCCTAGGGGTGGAACAGGTGCAACCGTGCAAGCTTAGTGATACTTAATGAACCAAAAAAATAAATATAAATAAAGAAAAGAAAAGAAAACCCAAAATCATACACTAATTTAATAAAAGTTATGTCATACAAACCATGGTTATGTCAACTGGACACCCTCTCCCTTTTTCTATATATATGTGTGTGTGTGTGTGTAAGTGAATGTATATATATATATATATATTGTTTTTCCTCCTTATGAAATGCTGCGCATTATGAGTACATTAAATTATTAATATAATTTTCTCTAATTAGAACTCTATAACCAAAGTTCAAGAAGTTATAGATAGGCACAAGTTTTAAAGAGAAAGATCAAGCACATCCAAAAGATTACACAAAGAGCCTAAAGCTAAAATCCAATCCAACAAAGTTTTGAAGAGAAAAAAAAAAAGAGCTTAAGCTCAGGAATCATTCATTCATAGTCCTCAAAACTTCGAGCATTGTGTTCCCACCAAATGCGCTACATCAAACATTCACATTGTTATGTAGTAATAAGTATAAAAATTCTTCCCAGTTTTCCTCTAGCGGGCATGTATGCTTTAACTCATTATATTTTCATAACAATGCTATCCATTGTTATTCAAGTGAACCTAGAGTCATAGTGTGGGTGGATACAAAAGTAAAAATTGTGGTACCGAAGTACCTCACCTCTTCTTACTTCCAGCATCTTCATTTGCAGTCTGTAATTGAGAACGAAGAAGTCCCTGTAAATCAAAAAAAAAAAAAAAAGGCATGTAGATCAGCAGAATGAATGACCATTAGTTGATTGGTGCTGTATACGTTGGTGTCATGGAGAAACCGTGGACCACCTATTGCTTCATTGTGATACTGCCTATGTCTTGTGGAGTGAAATATTTTTTGATATTTGGGGTTTAGTTGGTAATCTAGTCGACAGTGACAGATATATTATGTGGATAGCGAAATTAGTTTGGGAGGCACCATTCCAATGTTCGGAATCTTACTCTGCTATGTTTGATGCGGATGGTGTGGAAGGAAAGGAATAGCTGCACCCTTAAAGATATGGTGCGACTCTTGATCATTTGAAGTCCTTGTTGTTTCATACCTTGTTTCATTGGTCTCACACTTGGGGTTTTACTCATTTTCATTCTATTTTGGAGTTCCAAGACTCCCTTCATTTTCCTATATAATTTCTTTGTAATCTTTTAGACGCTCTGTGTTCATCATTGTGAACATGAAGTAATCTTTTTTTTTTTTTAATAAATAATTCTACTTATCAAAAAAACAAAAGTAGTGAGAAAAGTTGCGCCAAGGCTCTTTGTTGGGGTTTGTCCACTAGCCAACATTGTGCGACGTAAAGAGTATCCTCCATCTAGGGAACCAGCAACTCCACCAGTTGTCTCAACAGCAAATGTAGGGGGTCCCCAAGGCGGAGAGGCAGTAGTCAAACAGATTTTATTCATGCTTAGCCAAACAACATGGCAGTGTTGAGGTTCTTTTGGGTAGAAACTAAAGACATTGAAGTAGTGTTAGAGGAAACAACCAAAATATTCCGATTACGTATGTATGTAAGTTGAAGAGGCTTCATTTAATTGGTGTTCTTGGGTCAAGCAGGAGCAAGGTAGCTACTGGAGCAAGTAACGGAACTTTGTAGTGTGTACCACCATGTCGACATCATTAGAAGGATGAGGGAGGAAGGCAAGGCCCTGATGATCTGGCAAAGACCCAACGGTAAAAGGCCAGTCCTTGGAGTTATTAACGTTTAGAAAGGAAAGCAAAAATAGAATGGTGGGTGGAAAGGCTTCAAGCAGGAGGTGCAAAGGGCTTTCAAGCCACATGACTCCATAGAAACCAGGTAGAGGTTGAGAAGAGAGCACCCACTGAACCTCAATACCGGAAAACCATCACAAGGGAAAACAACCTGTCGTTTGTGGTGGTGTTGAAAGGGGAGGGGTGGACTTGTGAGAACTTATGATGAAGCCTAGAAAGGAAAGGGAATCGAAAAGTAGACATGCGAATTAAGGACCGAAAATTCCTCATATATAATTGTTGAGACGAGAATTGTAATAGATGAGAGAAGCAGAAAATTTGAACCTTAGAGCATTCACATAAGTTCATGCAAAAAATTGTCTATTTAACTATTTTAGAATAAGGACCTACTTTTTTTATTTTATATAACCACTTTTCCAAAACACTCGTCAGAATATCCATTCTACATTCTATTTTACTTAAATAATAATTTTTCATTCATTTTTTGTTGTTATATTTGTCATTTTTTTCATTAACTATCCTTTGTTTTCTCAGCAAACAAACAGATATTCACCTCAAAATCCACTATGAAATCAAACCCAGAAAAAAAAAAAACCCTCATCAATGGGCAAACCTTATCTGAATTCAGCAGCAACGCCAGCTTACAAAACTTGGTTTTGGCAGTAGTCTCCAGAAAACCACAATCAAGACTAAACAATCCTTATGAACCACCTGTGCAGCAGTTCACAACATCTCATATCTGCATTGCCCAAATCATCCAAGCCCCAACACAAACATTTCAAAATTTGGATGATGAACCCAAAAATCAAACCCAAAATCCTCCTCCACCTCCAAATCAAACCCAAAAATCAACCCCAGCCTCATCAATCTCCAAATCAAACCCAAGAATCACTTCAGCTCCCTCGCAAAGACCGTGGAGGAGGATGATTGACGACCTAACAGGGTGGAGGAAGACGCTTCAGCTCCCTTGCAAACCCAAGAACTGCATCAGCTCCAAGCCAATCCACGCTCTAGGTCTCATTGGAATACAAAGCCTCCAAGCCGATCACATTCTTGCTACGTGGTGAAGAGAATCAGCAAATGGTCAAAGCTGAGTGAGAGCTGAAATGGAACAAGTAGTAAGATGAGGGAGAAGTGAAGGAGAGATGTCGGTTTGCTGAGAAAGAAAAGAAGAGTGAAACGTGAAAGCAATACAAAAGTAAAGGAAATTAATAAAATATTGAAATACACAGCTACAATAACCATATATATTTACACAGTTACTATAGCAACAATGTATTTCACACACTTTTAGATTGATTGATGTGGGAAATTTTGAGCTTGAATGTGCAAATTTGACACCATATACCTATTTTACACACATTGATGTGAGATCTCTTGGGGTGACAATTTTGGAAAATGGGAGAATAGGGCTCGTGCATGGAAGGAATTAGAAATAGGATCTAGAAGTGGACCACATATAATCAAACAAAAAATTAAACGCAGTGTTTAGGCAGCCAAACAAGTCTCTATGGGGCCTGACTCAGGTTTCATTATGGGCCCATGATTCATGTTTGGTCCAAAGGTAGAATAGTGCTCCAACAACATGATATTGGGCTGCACTGAGAACCCGAGAACCCAAAAAGGGACAAAGACCCTTGCAAGGACCCAATAGAATATTGTTTGTTTGTTTACCCATTCAAGATGATGGGGGAAGAGGGGTAAACTAGAGACGCCAAAAGGGGAAAGACGGAGATGGTGACAAGGATGTAAATGGAGCAACATGCTGAAGAAGATGAAAAATCAATCAAGATATTCATTGCATGGGGGGGGAGGGTGGGGGAACTAGTCGAGATTAGTCACTTCCTAGTGCCCAAAGTTTTAGCATGTCTGATCGGACCCGTGTTAGACCTAGATATTTCTTGGGTTGTCCTTGGCAATATCCCATGTAAGGAAAGATAGAGAAATGCTACTAAGCACAAGAATGTTGAGGAACTATTGGGTTAGATGAATGATAGTCCACCTTTAGGTACAATTTTTTCTAATGTAGATGTCGAACTGGAGGAAAGAATTGTATAAACATACCCAAATGTGTCTAGAGGCTACCTCTAAGCAAGAGGAAGATAGTTAGGAAGCTCTTGAAGCCATCCCATTGAACATCTATTAGGGTAGTGAGGCGAGGTAGTTAGAGAACTCAACCTTCAAATTGGGTAATGAATAGGTTTAAGGGATTCAATAAATTTTTGGGTCTCTTTTAGAAGGTATGAAAAGGAAGCAATGAGGCTGCTTACTAGTATTGAAATTTGGTGGAAGGCCACAGAATCTTCCAATTCACAGCAGATGAACAACCCAAAACCACGTATGAGAGGGTTCATGGAACTTAAGAATTTGGTCTCATCTGTGAATTAACACAATGGAACCACTATTAGTAAATCCCCATCCATGGGACCACGCATATAATGAACTAGTAAAAGTTGATAGCAATTGACTCCCCGTGCTTTCCAAATCTTCAAAAGTGCACTAGTTTCTTTCCCTCCATAAGGTCCACATCAAACATAAAGGAACAGGATTCCAATTATCTAATGAATGCTTGCCAACCCAATTCCTCTATCCATAAGACCCACTGAATCCCAAAGGATTTGAAAACAAAACTCCACAACTCAAAGGCCACGCTATAATGTATCAAAAGATGGTCCACCATTTCCTCGCTACATCGGCACATACAACACCGACTCACAATATAATATCCCTTTGGGATGAGAAAAGCACTGTTGAACACTCCCAACTTAAAAGATACCAACTAGCTATTGACAGTTTAGATCTGTCAATGTCCAAAACAGGCAATGTGTCGGTGTCAGACATGGGAATGGCATTGACACAGCTGCCTGCATGCCCTATGCGTGTTTGTGAGAGAAAGTTTTTGTAGTCTTAAATTGGATCGAATGGTAAATAGCATCCGATTTGAACATCCATTTGAATGAAATTTGACAAGCATGATAAAAACCTAAAGAACATGCAATCCAATGGTTAGATTTTCAAAATATGTAACCATGTTAATTTTTTAGTGAGAGTTTGAGCGTTTTTCTCTAAACTAGTTTAGAGAGAAACTTTGTCCTTATGGACAGTCAGCAGCTAAGTAAATGAATATTGTACAATTAAGATTTATAATTAGGGATTTAAGGTAAGTTGGATACTTTTAATGGTTAGATTTTCAAAATATGTAACCATGTTAAATTTTTTAGTGAGAGTTTGAGCGTTTCTCTCTAAACTAGTTTAGAGAGAAACTTTGTCCTTATGGACAGTCAGCAGCTAAGTAAATGAATATTGTACAATTAAGATTTATTATTAGGGATTTAAGGTAAGTTGGATACTTTTAAAAATATGGCTCAAGGGATACGGCAAATGCACCTTCTCCCTCTCAAGACTAAGAAGCCGTGTTTGAGCCCGTTCGACTTCATCCATCAATAGACTGAGCTCTGATTGCTTTGCTGCAGTGTCTTCATCTGAAATTATTAAACAGCAGATAAGATAATATAAAGACATAACCTTTGCTGGGCAGAAAGATGAGGCATAAAGGTTCAATTCAGAGTGTCTTGTGACAACAAAAAGAAAAGAAGATGCCATCAAAATTAGCGTATCACCTGATTGTGCACGGAGTTCAAATAACTGGCTTTGTGCAAGTTCGTGTAATTTCTGCATAGTGGAAACACTTTCTTTAGCTTGTCGTAATTGATCTTGCAGTGATTGTTCCCTGTGTGAAGAAGGGATCATAAATCAGGGCCATAATAATGTGACAATTCAATAGGACATTATATGCACAAAAGCAAACTGTCCAGAAATAAATAATATATATGCCTAGTGACCTCAGCTCCATAACAGAATTTGCAGTGCTACTAGAAAGGATGTTACCTTTCTTTTAAAACTTCCAAGGTCTTCTGGTTCTCTTCTGCCAAGCTACGTTGTTTCATCTCCACAGTTTCTTTTACTTTTTCTTCCATCTGAACACACATTAGAATTTTTACATATTAAAAGGAAAAACCATCATTCCGACGATTACACATAATTTCATATAAATGGGAACAATATATCAGTCATACCACATTTTCTGTGTTTTGAATTCACATTTAATCAATAGAACTTGAGGAAAGAAAGGAAATGGCCATGAGAATCTCAAAAGCCAGCACCTCAAAGTATTGACATATTGGACTACAATGACACAAATAAGAAGCTCAAACATCAAAGTTATAAAGTAAAATTATCAGTTCCCATTTAAAACTTACTTGGCAGTTAATAAAGAGTTCATAAAAGCAAAAATGCTATGTTCCATCTACCCCACAATGTGTGGGCAGGAATAAACAAATAAAATGAAACATTTTTTTTTCATGCACTTCCTTTTTTCTGCAAGATACTAAGAATTTTATACAATAAGATAAAAAAATAAAAAGATAATAACACTCCCTAAGAAAAAGAAGCAAACTGCACCAACTTTTCACTCTTATTTTGCTTAACCCTTCTGTCTATCATTACTTTTCTGTAAGCAAATTATATAAATGTCACCCTTTTAAAGTTCTTAACAATTTTATTTTCTTCCATCTTTATGTAAAGGACCAAGAGCTTTAATTATTAAACTTCGAGGATTAAAAATTTTCAAACTACTGAACCAATCATATTCATGAGGCAGCTAAATTCCAAGCAAAAGATCTACCATGTTTACCAAACTAGTTCCTCCACCCAAAAAGTAATTCCACTACTCTTTTAGGCATTACCTCAATGAATCCTGAAAAATGAAAATGCAAAAGACCACAACATATGGGAAACTGTGCAACTCACTAGCAAGTGAAACAGTTTCAACACTGCTTTTGCACATACAACACCAATCCACCTAAACTATTCGTGCTACTACTGTAATTATAGTAAGCATTACTAACCTGTTGCTCTAACTGGCGGTTGCGCTCTTCAAGTCTTCGTATTGTTGCCTGCTGATTCTTTAAGTGGGTAGCCTCTGTCCGGAATTCCTCAAGCTCAACTTTCATTTTCCGATTCTCAGATTCTAGTTCAGACAGTTTTATATCTTGGTCCTGGATGCAGCAGACAAATGTGAATTTACTAATAAAATGATGGCATAGAGAGACACACTGTGTGTGCATGGTGCACACGGAGAAGCTTTTAGCACATAGACAAAGAATAGAGCCATTGTTTTGATAAGTAATAAGTTCATTGATATCAAAAAAGGAACACCCTAGTACACAGGGAGTGTACAAGGGGTCAAACAATTCAAGAATAGAGCCATCGTTTGAATGGCAAAACCTCAACTAGGCGCTAAAGCCTTATAGATCTAACACCAAAGGCCTAGGTTTTGTACTGGCTTATAAGCTAGTCAAATCTACTATTACTTATTGCAAACAAAATAATTAGAGAGAGAGAGAGAGAACAATTGTTTGGAAATTTTTGAAAACCTTAAACCATGGAATTGAAATACCTAATGAAGAACTTGTTCATACTCAACAAGCTTGAATAGATTTAATATAACTACTAGCCTCATCACACGCGCTTCGCGCGTGTAATGAGGCTTTCTTCTTTTTTAGTGGTAGTAGCAAAAAAAACCTATGTTTTTCTATTTTATATAATAATTTTTATTTTGAGAATTTAATTTATTAGTGGATAAATCAATTTGAAAATCAATAGGAGAGTGACCCTAATTTTTAGGCATTGTTTTAGTGGAAGTTATATATATAATTTTTATTTTGAGAATCTAATTTATAAGTGAATAAATTAATTTGAAAATCAACAGAAAAGTGACCCTAATTTTTAGGCATTGTTTTAGTGGAAGTTAGGGTTGTATTTTTACTTGATTGTCCTTTAGTTTTGTCTCTACTTAAATATAGGGATGTAGGGGTATTTTAGAACAAAAAAAATCCGGTCCAAACAAGTGCAGCCTCTTAAATAGTAGTATAGATATAAGTTTTAATGGTAGATGCAACAGAAGTTGCATAGGTAGCAAAGGTTGTTTGATGTTTGCGGCGATTACATCAATAAGGCTGGGGATAACCACACTTTGAATGATGTTGTTTTCTCTATAGTTGATCTAAGATTTTTGTTCCTTAGATCATTGTGTGAGTGAATGTGTAATCCATGCTTCTTTTCTAGATTTTGTTGAGCAGTTGTGCTTTGCTTGAATCTTTTAAGAGAACTTCTGTACATACTCAGTGTACTTCAGGGCTCTCCTCTTTTAGTTTTTTGATAACTAATAAAATTCATTCAAGAGAAATAAGCAGCACAACCCTAGTACCTTTTTTATATAATTAAAAATATATATCATTCAAAGCGAATACAAAATAAAACACTGTCCTAAAAAGAAAAATCACAATAAAACGCAAGCTATCCAAAAAAAGAAAGGAGTGTTGCCTAAAATCACCATCCACTTAAATACACTGCTTAGCAATGACTGCTTGATAACATTAATTGGATACTCTACAGAATAAAATATCCTATTGTTTCACTCTTGCCAATTTGTCAGCAAGATGCATAAGTACACAGATGTATACAAGCACAGATGTATACAAGAGAAACAAGGGTTCAAGACTCCTTAACTTTACTAATAAATAAGTAAATACAAGAGAAACAAACTAAAAGGAAACTATCATCTAAAATTCAAAAGATCAAAAAAATCCAACAAATTTGGGGAAGAGTGTAAACTATTAGCCACCATCCAATCATAGAGAAACCTTAGGTAGCTCTAGCCTAATACTCTTTTCTTTTCTGTTCTTCTTATCTTCTTCTTGGTGATAGCTTTACCCTCATTACTTATTACTTTAAAGACAATAGTATTAAAGATGTTTACTAATATACAATTTAGAAGCAATCTCTCATTGAAACTTGCTCTAATGCAACACAATAATGAAACACACTGGTACTTACAGCAATTGAAGCAAGAGCTGGATAAGGATCTGGAGCCTCATAAAGTTTTTGATAAATTTCAAGAAAAGCATTTTCTCCAAACTTTGCCCTCATGGTGAGATTGTTAACTTCTTCTTGGTATCCCTTAAGTAAAGAGTTAAACAAACTTAACTTTTCTTCTGCTGAAGCTTTCTTGAAATCTGTTATCAAAACAGTTTTAAATATAACACCAAAACAATTTTTTTTCATGCACTTCCTTTTTTCTGCAAGATACTAAGAATTTTATACAATAAGATAAAAAAATAAAAAGATAATAACACTCCCTAAGAAAAAGAAGCAAACTGCACCAACTTTTCACTCTTATTTTGCTTAACCCTTCTGTCTATCATTACTTTTCTGTAAGCAAATTATATAAATGTCACCCTTTTAAAGTTCTTAACAATTTTATTTTCTTCCATCTTTATGTAAAGGACCAAGAGCTTTAATTATTAAACTTCGAGGATTAAAAATTTTCAAACTACTGAACCAATCATATTCATGAGGCAGCTAAATTCCAAGTAAAAGATCTACCATGTTTACCAAACTAGTTCCTCCACCCAAAAAGTAATTCCACTACTCTTTTAGGCATTACCTCAATGAATCCTGAAAAATGAAAATGCAAAAGACCACAACATATGGGAAACTGTGCAACTCACTAGCAAGTGAAACAGTTTCAACACTGCTTTTGCACATACAACACCAATCCACCTAAACTATTCATGCTACTACTGTAATTATAGTAAGCATTACTAACCTGTTGCTCTAACTGGCGGTTGCGCTCTTCAAGTCTTCGTATTGTTGCCTGCTGATTCTTTAAGTGGGTAGCCTCTGTCCGGAATTCCTCAAGCTCAACTTTCATTTTCCGATTCTCAGATTCTAGTTCAGACAGTTTTATATCTTGGTCCTGGATGCAGCAGACAAATGTGAATTTACTAATAAAATGATGGCATAGAGAGACACACTGTGTGTGCATAGTACACACACAGAGGCTTTTAGCACATAGACAAAGAATAGAGCCATTGTTTTGATAAGTAATAAGTTTATTGATATCAAAAAAGGAACACCCTAGTACACAGGGTGTGTACAAGGGGTCAAACAATTCAAGAATAGAGCCATCATTTGAATGGCAAAACCTCAACTAGGCGCTAAAGCCTTATAGATCTAACACCAGAGGCCTAGGTTTTGTACTGGCTTATAAGCTAGTCAAATCTACTATTACTTATTGCAAACTAAATAATTAGAGAGAGAGAGAGAGAGAGAGAGAGAGAGAGAGAGAACAATTGTTTGGAAATTTTTGAAAACCTTAAAACCATGGAATTGAAATACCTAATGAAGAACTTGTTCATAGTCAACAAGCTTGAAGAGATTTAATATAACTATATAAGTTTTAATGGTAGATGCAACAGAAGTTGCATAGGTAGCAAAGGTTGTTTGATGTTTGTGGCGATTACATCAATAAGGCTGGGGATAACCACACTTTGAATGATGTTGTTTTCTCTATAGTTGATCTAAGATTTTTGTTCCTTAGATCATTGTGTGAGTGAATGTGTAATCCATGCTTCTTTTCTAGATTTTGTTGAGCAGTTGTGCTTTGCTTGAATCTTTTAAGAGAACTTCTGTACATACTCAGTGTACTTCAGGGCTCTCCTCTTTTAGTTTTTTGATAACTAATAAAATTCATTCAAGAGCAATAAGCAGCACAACCCTAGTACCTTTTTTATATAATTAAAAATATATATCATTCAAAGCGAATACATAATAAAACACTGTCCTAAAAAGAAAAATCACAGTAAAACGCAAGCTATCCAAAAAAAGAAAGGAGTGTTGCCTAAAATCACCATCCACTTAAATACACTGCTTAGCAATGACTGCTTGATAACATTAATTGGATACTCTACAGAATAAAATATCCTATTGTTTCACTCTTGCCAATTTGTCAGCAAGATGCATAAGTACACAGATGTATACAAGCACAGATGTATACAAGAGAAACAAGGGTTCAAGACTCCTTAACTTTACTAATAAATAAGTAAATACAAGAGAAACAAACTAAAAGGAAACTATCATCTAAAATTCAAAAGATCAAAAAAATCCAACAAATTTGGGGAAGAGTGTAAACTATTAGCCACCATCCAATCATAGAGAAACCTTAGGTAGCTCTAGCCTAATACTCTTTTCTTTTCTGTTCTTCTTATCTTCTTCTTGGTGATAGCTTTACCCTCATTACTTATTACTTTAAAGACAATAGTATTAAAGATGTTTACTAATATACAATTTAGAAGCAATCTCTCATTGAAACTTGCTCTAATGCAACACAATAATGAAACACACTGGTACTTACAGCAATTGAAGCAAGAGCTGGATAAGGATCTGGAGCCTCATAAAGTTTTTGATAAATTTCAAGAAAAGCATTTTCTCCAAACTTTGCCCTCATGGTGAGATTGTTAACTTCTTCTTGGTATCCCTTAAGTAAAGAGTTAAACAAACTTAACTTTTCTTCTGCTGAAGCTTTCTTGAAATCTGTTATCAAAACAGTTTTAAATATAACACCAAAACA
>NW_027069740.1:376187-465808 GCF_002906115.3 Quercus suber
GGGGGGGGGGGATCATTTCCTCTCTCTCTCTCTCTCTCTCTCTCTCTCCTCTTCCCTACTACCCTCCTACAGTCCCACACAAAGTGTGAAACATTAGCCTGATTGTTTAAAGATGTATAATTAATACCTCTAGTGCTTTCTGCAAGCTTCCGTCGATTTTTCTGGCTGTTCTCCTGATTATCAGCTATCCTAAGCCCTTGTTCATCCAAAATAACCTTTACCTTCTCTAAATCAAAACCTGTGGACAAGAAAAACAGAAATTCGTGAATGCTTTGACATTATGGTATTTATTTGCTGGATGATACACAAGAAATATGTTGACTGACGCAACTCTGAAACAATCACATTACAACAGAAATAAAATCAGGAGGCACAAAAGGAGGGTGGGGGAGGGGGGATCTGCGTCAATCAACATACATCTAATGGGCAAATAAAAAAAAGCATAAGAAGGAACAGCAAATTAGCCTTGTTCGTATCTTTTGACATGTAAATAAAAAATTTACTTTTGTAATACAAACACCTTAAGAATAGCATTTGTGTAACAAATCAATTGTCCATGTCAATTCCTTCAAGATCAAGCAATTAATTTTATTAATTCATATTTTTTTAGCAATAAATAAAAAAGTGTGCCTAGGCGTGCTTTGTGCATCTTCAAAACACACCAAAAAAGCATGCCAAAGGTGTGCTTCTTGAAATGAGCTTTGCTTTGGCCATGCAAAGTGCTTAGACCTTGGAGCCCTGAGCACTAAGCATGCTTTTAATACTGTACAAGACTAGCCTTTTATTTTTCTATGTTATGTTTAACTTATTATGTTGTGAGTATTTTTAAAAGGTCATATGACTAGCTTATGACTTTTGATGAAGTTGGATGGTTAGAATTTAATTGTCATATGTAAGACAAAGGGTTATGATTCTAGGAACACTGAACGCTACTATGAAGTAGCCTTCATTATAGGAAGCCTTTTCTGATTTAATAATTTAAGAAATTTTTTTAAAATATTTCTTGAACTTTTTGAACCTAGAGATTGATGTTTTAGGGCATGTTTGGTACTCTATAATAATGATTACAGTGTAATATGAATAATCATTTTTTGATAATTTAATAGTTTGGAAAGGAGAGATTTGAACCTATGATGCATCTGTCGGAAAAACCAAAAAGTGCCAACTAGTTGAGCTACAAGCAAGGTCGTCAAAGTTGGGATTGTAGGATAGGATCATGGAGGCAGGCAGAATTGTGGATTGTGGGATTAGATCGTGGATAGTAAGATCTTCCCTTTTTTGGGGAAAAAACGTATGAAAAAATATCTTAAAAAAAAACACAGATTGTGACTTTGTATGTTGAATAATCAGATAAATTATGAATTCATCTGTTAAAAAACAAAGATGTGAATAATGATTTAGCATATAATCACAAAAATTATAAATTACATGTAACAATTTCACTTGGTTGAATAATCGTGAGTTAGTACTTATGTCTAGAATTGATAAATTTTTGTTCACTTCTGATTGGGAAGAGCATTTTTCCTTTCTCGTTCAACGCAAGTTGTCTACAATATGCTTGGACCATTTCCCTATCCTTTTGGGATGTGGTAGAATACAGCAAGGAAGAAGACCTTTCAGATATGAAAATATGTGGTTGAAGGCTGAAGGCTTTAAGGGGATGGTTAAAGAGTGGTGGAATTCCCGAAAATCATAAAAAATAAAATATGTTGAATCTGACCTCCAATTTTTGACAGTTTGAAGGTTGGATTATTCTTAGCATGTGTGCAAAAAATCAGGGCAAAATTTGTGCTTCGCGGTCTCTGCGTTGCTGATGTGGACCATGTGGGCGTGCTTGTGGCCTCGGATGCAAAACATCATGTGGGTTTGGGGGCATCGGCAGGACCTCGAAGCTGTCCTTGTGTCCCACGTGTGCCTCGAGGCCTCTGCGTTGCCGATACCATTTCCAAGGTACTCTGAGTTTTATTTTGGTCGACAAACTGAAAGCTTTGAAAGGGGATTTAATGATAGAAATCAAGAGCCCTATGGTTGCAAGAAGGTGACAAGAATACTAAATTTTCCAACGGATAGCGAACTCTCATAGTTAAAATAATACAATTGGACATTATTGATGGGGTCCTTACCCCTGACCAAGTAATGATGAGGGGTCATATTAATCAATTTTATCATTTATGAATAATATTATTACTTATCAAAAAAGAATTAATATGATGCAATTTGTATACCATACATCAATACGTCTATACTAACGAAACTAATATACTTAAGTTTTAACACAATGTATCAAAAATGTTCTGCAAATGTTTAATTAGCAACCACATTCCAAAATAACTATCAACACAAATGGAAAATAGTTCTAAGTTCCAAGTTCAAAATCCAAAATAAGATAGCAAATGGAAACTAGCTAACTCTACAATATGAAATTCAAAAGCAATATGAATAATAAGGTGAACAAAACATTTAATCATCCATTCTATTGCCCTTATCAGGTACACCATCATAATCATCATTATCCATGTCCTGGGCATCAACATCAATGGGATAATTAGGGAGAGGATTATGCAATTCTTAGTTACAGAATAGTGAACAGGGAATTTTTAGTTTTAAATTGAGGTTTTTTGTTTTAGATTTTAAGTTCGCCTAGGGTTCATTTTGACATTCTAGTAGTCATAAGGGCCTGTTGGGCTGCTAGTATCTGTTGGAGGTAGCTGGGCTTCTATTAGCCCAAACCAATTTTCTTTTTCTTTTTTTATAGGTAATCCATGCAGTATTATTGATAAAAAATAATAAAATCTTTGAGTTCAGTATGACAAACACAAAGGAACAATGAAAAAAAAAAAAAAAAACTATAACTGTGTCACTGACTTCAGCAATAACAAACATATATCTAGCAAATTTTCTCGCTCCTCTGATTTGCATCTTCTTAAACACTATATTGTTTTAATATATGGTCCTTTTCAACCTTGTCCTTGGAAAATGAGTTCTTCATTTCACTAAGTAATCATCTTTACCACCTATTCTTTATGTTCCTAATTTTCCATTTAATTTTCGTTATTCATTTTTTTTTAAATCCCTTTAATTCTCATTTTTTTAGTCAATTGACTAAAGCCTTACACTATTCTATTGCCTTCGATCCCACTTCGTGTGTATTTCAGGAACTCAACACTAATGATTCGGGGCATGAGAACGACGGGCTATATTCAAGTTTCCCAGAAGAGACACCGTGCTCTGCTGGCCCAAAATGGCAAGAATTGGTGACAATCAGTAACTTCTAAGGCATTGTGCTAATCCATTGATAACTTTTTTTTCTTTATGCTGTTTAATAGTTTAGGATTTTGATCACTTTACCACATCTAGCTATAACGTTAACCCCAATTCTAGGATCGCAGATCTAAAACACGATAAAGTTTAGTTTCAAGATCCCAAAAAAAGAATCACTCAATTTCCCATTTTTCAAATGCAAAAGTAATAAAAAATATATAAATGAAGATTCAAATGTAACACTATCATATTCTGTTCTAACTTCTAAGCAATCCATAAGATTCACGTTAACAAGTGAGACTGTGCATATATTGATATATGTGTTTGAAAATTTGAAAATTTCTCAAACCAAAGAGGCATTTAATCTTCATCTGCTAAAAACTATAGCTGCAACTAAAAGAGTACTCCAAACTATAAAGACCAAAAAAAAAAAAAAAACCACCAATTTTTATGTAAGTAAAAGAAAAATTCAATGTGGAAAGATTATCAGAAAAACAAATTCACAAATTAGATGGAAATGCGAGAATTGGAAATTGGGAATTGGAATTACCTTTCCAGAAATTGGCGACGATTGGGGTGGGAGAAGAGGACGGGTTGGGTTTGTCCCTCTCGGATCCACCTTGCGGAGCCTCCATTTTCAACGGATCCGGATTGCTAGGTTTTGATTTTTTTTTTTTTTTTTTGGTTGGTTTGTTCTTCAGTCTCTGCAACTACGAGGATTTTAATTTAGTTTGCTCTGATGGATCTGAGAGAGCTTTGGCTTTCAGTCTAATGGTTTTTTTTTTTTTCTAATTTTTTTGGGTAGTGGGTTTCCTTCAGATTTAAATATAGTAGTGTGGTATTGCTTAAGAAGTAAATTACTAATTTCCTCCTCCAAGGATAAATTTTTAATTTTTTTTTAATAACTTTTTCTTTTTTTTGGTTGGTAGAAAAGGATAAAGTTTTTAATTTTGATGATTTTATCCCTCCTCTATTATCGTGTTAATGATCAGTTGTAATCTCTCAACTTTTGAAATCATACATGATCCATGTGTTTCCTCTATTTAAAATTTACAAAATTATTATTATTATATAATAATAATAATAATATATATTTATCAATATTATACTTGAAGTCTCGCTAAATTTTGAAATTTTTACACATTTTTCACAATTAAAAAAAGTATTGATAATTTGATATAATAAAATCTCACAATATTTTCATAATAAGTTAAAAATATAAAATTATTATAAGTTAAAATAAAATTACACCCAAACCTATTATAACTCAAAGCATGGTTGTTGTATACTACTTGTGTGATATTTTATTGTACTAAGAGCATTTACATAGGTCTCGTTGTTTTAATATTTCAGCAAAAATTTATCTAAACTTAACCAAAACTAATATGCATCGGTCTCACTATATTAATTAAAGTTTTTAAATAGGATAATCTCATCTTTACATGTAGTGAATCTTTATCCTTGCTACATTAAATTTCAATATTGATAAAGTATTAAAGTTGATGTATGTGTATAAAAATAATAATAAATAGCTAAACTAAAAAATGTAGAATTTTTTAGATTAGTTTAGCTAAAGCTTTAAGGAGAATAGTCTCATCTCTACGTGTAGTGAGCCTCTATTCTTGCTACCTTAAATTTCAATATTAATAAAGTATTAAGGCGGATGTATGTGTATGAAACTAATAAATAGCTAAACTAGCAAAAGTAGAGTTTTTTGAATTAATTTAGCTAAATATTTGAGTAGACTGATTTGAATGCTATTATAGACTTTCTCAAATTTTTAACTTTTGTTTCATGACTAAATTAACATAAAATACCACAAAATGTCATTAATATTAGGCTATCACTTAGATTGCATGACTAAAATTAGTGCAGAGATTTTGTTTTCCTTGTGATACATTGGGTTGCTGTGAGATTTATGTAATTTCAATTTTGTATCCATTATGTAAGATTTCGGAATTATTACTGTTGATTTTTTTGTACAAACCAAACACTTAAAAATGTTTTAAACAATTTTAGAAGCCCAACCAAACATTAAATAAAAAACAATTTTTTTCCTAAGGTTATTTTCAAACCGGAAAACACTTTAGAGCATCTACAACAGTGGAGTTATTTTTTTACCTATTTGGCACCACAAAAAGTCACTTTATCTATTTTAGCTACTCATTTTACAAAACATCTGGTAGTGGTGAATCTATTTTAACTTTCAACACAATAAAATAATATAAACATCACAATAAAATAATATATTTACCACAATAAAATAATACACCCCACTACAAAAAAAAAAAAAAAAAAAAAAAACTTAACGGTATTAGCTAACTGAGTTCTAACGGAATACCACATTGACAAAAATTAAAAGTTAGAGGACTGAAATGACAAAACTAAAAATTAGAGGACTGAAATAAAAAATGCTGAAACTTAAAGGGTCAGTTTTGCATTTTTGCCTTTTATTTTTATTTCTAATTTTTTTGGGTAGTGGGTTTCCTTCAGATTTAAATATAGTAGTGTGGTATTGCTTAAGAAGTAAATTACTAATTTCCTCCTCCAAGGATAAATTTTTAATTTTTTTTTTATAACTTTTTCTTTTTTTTGGTTGGTAGAAAAGGATAAAGTTATTAATTTTGATGATTTTATCCCTCCTCTATTATCGTGTTAATGATCAGTTGTAATCTCTCAACTTTTGAAATCATACATGATCCATGTGTTTCCTCTATTTAAAATTTACAAAATTATTATTATTTTATTATTATTATATATAAATACAATATTATACTTGAAGTCTCACTAAATTTTGAAATTTTTACACATTTTTCACAATTAAAAAAAGTATTGATAATTTGATATAACAAAATCTTAAAATATTTTCATAATAAGTTAAAAGGATAAAATTATTATAAGTTAAAATAAAATTACACCTAAACCTATTATAACTCAAAGGATGGTTGTTGTATACTACTTGTGTGATATTTTATTGTACTAAGAGCATTTACATTGGTCTCGTTATTTTAATATTTCAGCAAATATTTATCTAAATTTAACCAAAACAAATATGCATTGGTCTCACTATATTAATTAAAGTTTTTAAATAGGATAATCTCATCTTTACATATAGTGAATCTTTATCCTTACTACATTAAATTTCAATATTGATAAAGTATTAAGGTTGATGTATGTGTATAAAAATAATAATAAATAGCTACACTAACAAATGTAGAATTTTTTGGATTAGTTTAGCTAAAGCTTTAAGGAGAATAGTCTCATCTCTACGTGTAGTGAGCCTCTATTCTTGCTACCTTAAATTTCAATATTAAAAAAATATTAAGGCGGATGTATGTGTATGAAACTAATAAATAGCTAAACTAGCAAAAGTAGAGTTTTTTGAATTAATTTAGCTAAATATTTGAGGAGACTGATGTGAATGCTATTATAGACTTTCTCAAATTTTTAACTTTTGTTTCATGACTAAATTAACATAAAATACCACAAAATGTCATTAATATTAGGCTATCACTTAGATTGCATGACTAAAATTAGTGCAGAGATTTTGTTTTCCTTGTGATACATTGGGTTGCTGTGAGATTTATGTAATTTCAATTTTGTATCCATTATGTAAGATTTTGGAATTATTACTGTTGATTTTTTGTACAAACCAAACACTTAAAAATGTTTTAAACAATTTTAGAAGCCCAACCAAACATTAAATAAAAAAAAAAAATTTCCTAAGGTTATTTTCAAACCGGAAAACACTTTAGAGCATCTACAACAGTGGAGTTATTTTTTTAGCTATTTGGCACCACAAAAAATCACTTTATCTATTTTAGCTACTCATTTTACAAAACATCTGGTAGTGGTGAATCTATTTTAACTTTCAACACAATAAAATAATATAAACATTACAATAAAATAATATATTTACTATAATAAAATAATACACCCCACTACAAAAAAAAAAAAAAAAAAAAAAACCACAAATCGATTTTCTGAAGATTTTGAAGAACAATAAGCAAACCCAAAACCCCAGGCACCTCCATTGCCACCCACAACCACCTTTACTGTCCACAGGCCACCATTAACACAACCTAAATCCATCAAATTTGCAATAAAATCATCTCAAAAACCAACCAAAATCACACATAAAAACAACCAAAATTCAACAAACCCACAAATCTAGCAACAAAAAAACCTAGGGACAACTAACAAAAAAAACCCACACCACCGCCACAGCTAACAACAACTGCCCACAGTAATGGCTTGGGACAACCCACCACCACCACGAACACAGACCACAAACACAACACACGAACACAACCCAATTAACAACCACTACCCACAACTCTAATTTAAAAAAAAAAAAAAAAAAAAAAAAAAAACCATCACCACCAACCTCGGGTTGTCGCCGGCTTGGGACTTGTGTCGCAATGGCTTAGGACTTATTATTGGGGTTTATGCCCTAAAATTCAATTTATTGGCATGTCATAAATAATTAAATTGTTTAGTTATATGAGACTATCTATAAATGAACTAATATGACATTATTTTAGTCCAGGAGATGCATAGTATGTGATTTATGTGATTTAGTCACAGAAGATATAAATCATAAATTCTTTGTAAATTTAGAATTTTAGTTCATAGTCGGTGATGAAATTGGGCATTTTATTTACGAAGACTATAACATATCAACTAAGATGATTTGTCTTGATCATGGAAGTGGAGACTTCTAATTGGTATGTTGATATGTTTTAAGAGTTAAGCCATATTAAACTGAACTGCTATGAAATTTATTATTCTCCTAACGACTGTCAAATGAATAATAAATCTCACGACTTCTATTTACATCCACTCTAAATCCTGAGAGAATAATAGACCTGATCATGAGATGTAGGTTGTTTTGATATATTAGGAGTGAGATCTATAAGTTACGGTCAAAACCTCAGTGTGTTGGGCAACCGCATTTAATGTTGATGGAACATATATTTTCAAGATGGAATTCATAATCTCTTAACAGAGATATAAAATATTCCCTTGAGATAAGTTTAATGGGTTTGGTTATTCAGAGTGTTGGGCCCAACCACTTTAGTAAGAAGTTACTAAAATATATATATTTATGAAATTGGATTTCATAAATATATGATGAATAACATAAATAATTAAACCGAGTACTCAAGGATTAAGATGTAGTAATCTTCAAAGTGGCAGTCAACATTCATGACTTTGTATTACTATGAATATTTTAATGAAGGAGTTGTATGTATAATAAAGTTTTGGGATATAATTTATTAATAAAGCCTAGAATGTAATTATATTCTTATATGGGTATTGAATATAATTAATGGTAACTTTAGACTTGTCAAGAGTTGACAGAAAAGCCCAAGGCCCATTGGAACTAGAGTCTTATTTGTTCCCTTTGGTCCCATCTTAAACCACAAACTAAATCTCAATTGGATAGGCCCAAAAGGCTAACCCAATTAGATAATCAGTTTTTATTTAATAAAAGTTATTAAATAAAGAAACTACCAGAATAGTTTAAATGTACGTATGATGAAAAGAAAAGAAAATCAATTTTTCTCCATGAGGAGAAGAAGAATTTTCTTTTCTTTGAGAGTTTATGTACAAAAGACTGATTGAGAGACCACACATCTCGGGCACTATGTGGAATTGAGATGAAGATTAAAGGTATTCTCAAGTCATGGTTTTGAAATTCACTACATCAAGCTACGCTTCCTATTATTTGTTCTAGAATTCAATGTTACATATTATCTTTCATGATTGAAGTAGATCCGTATTTGTTGCTTCCACTGTGTGTTTTGTATGAGATACAAAACCAGATTTTCCAACACTTAGGTCGCTGATGGCTTGGCGGGCAGTGGCTAAGGAGTGGTGAGGAGTTGGAGGAAGAAAGAAATAAAAAAAATGAAGGTGGAGAAGAGAAGGGCTAGGTTTAGTGAAGAAGAAAGGTGAAGTAGAAAGAATAGAGAAAAAATGATTGGAGGAAGGAACAAAAAAAAAAATGAAAGGGAGAAGTGCTGGGTTTGGTTTGGTGAAAAAGAAAGAGTGAATGTGAAAAAGAAAGAGAAAAGAAAAAAGGAGAGAGAAAAGCATAATTTAATAAAAGAAGAGAAATAACCAATTAAAATATAATTTTTTTTTTTTTGCCTTTGAGCTACAATGCATGCCTATCTTTAGATGTGCCATGTAGCTAAGAAGTTAAATTTTTTAGCTTTACCTCCACTATTGCAGCTCTACTTTTATGATTAGTGGTGCTAAATAACTATATTTTTAGTAATATAACTATTTAGAACCACTGCTGTGAGTGCTCTTACATTAACATAAACACAGGTCCAATCAAAAATTGGATTATTAAGGGCTACATACCTTCAATTTAGTGTGATCACATGCGTGCATGTCTGTATCAATCCATGACAATCACGATAAAGAACATAAATGAGGAGAAAGACTATAAACGTCTATGACATACATTAATACATATAATTTTATGATAATAAATGTCAACAGCAGAAAGTATGACATCTCAATAATCAAAATGCAAAAAACACCAAAAGTGCGTGCCCATTAATCATGTAAGGAACTTTTGGAGTTTTTATTTTTTATTTATTATTTATTTTTATTTTTAAAGAGAATTTCAATTTATAGCATCTGCTCTTGATAATAACTTTTTATCATCAGACCAAGACATCAATCAGTTTTCGGTGTAGGCAGAGATTGAACCCCAAATATCTTATTTAACCATTAGAGACTATACCAGTTGAGTTAACTGGAATAACAAAAAATTTATGAAGTACATGTATGTTATGTTTCTAAAATTTAGGAATTTCATCCACTAATAATAATAATAATAATAATAATAATAATAATAATTCTCTTAATTACTTATTAATATTAATCTATATATATATATATATATAATAATCGAAGCCTCTGAAACTCCCACAATTTTCTACGTCACTACTATTTTCTTTTTATTTTTATTTTAGAGTTTATATCTTATATATTTATTATTTCTCTTTAACATGTAATTATGTTATCAAGTGTTTTTGAGAAATAATTATGTTATCAAGTGTTACAATAGTTTAGTTTAAGTAAAACTCTATTAGATATATGCTTCAAGAGCTTGCAAATCCTACTTCAACTAACATTATATAACAAAAATAATATATCCAAGTCAAAAAATGTGGAAAAGCAGATCCAGTTATATTTGAAGCGAAGTTCCTCCCAAAGGGTCCCAAGAAGCAATCCTAATTTATACTTCCGATTAATTGTCATGATCCAGTTTCTGACGTTATAAGTATATGGTGCAAGAGAGTAAATCTTTTGTATGCATGCGCATGTCCCATATGTCAAAATAGATTTTTTTTTTTTTTTTTTTTTTGAGAAGGATGTCAAAATAGAAATTGACTCTCTCTCTCTCTCTCTCTCTCTCTCTATATATATATATATATATATAACAGAAATCTCTGAAACTTTCATAATTATTATTTTTGTTCAGTCTAAACTTAACAAGGAGTGAAACTCTATTTTTCTAACAAGTTTAACTTAAATTCAAACTCATCATTATCAATTTTTTTTTTTAAGCAAAATTATTTTTGTTTAATCCAAACTTAACAAGTAGAGCTATTTTTCTAACAAGTCTAAGTTAAACTCAAACTCAAACTCAAATGTTGTTAATTTATAAATTTTCCCAATACTAATTGAAATCTTAAATGTGAAGTTCAAAAGTTGTTAGGAAGATTGAGTCTATCTAAATCCCCAAATTTATCATATTCTACATGGCATATATATAGACCAGCAACTGTCTCTCAACCTCACATGCTCAAAGGAAGGAGGAAAAACAATGGCAGAACATAGAATTGGGTATATTGGGGTCGTGACACCAAGCGGTAAGGGTAGTTCAAGCAAAAGAATAATGGCGGATAAATCATGAACACTATAAACACTGGGTAGAGGTATGAACTCTTCTTATGTTATTTTCTTCTCCTTTACTCCTTTACTTTATTAAAAGAATTTATTTTATGATTTTTCATGTATTTTTTTAAAAATAATTTTCGTATATGAACCACTAGACTCTCTTTAGCCTTTTTTTACAAGATAAAAAAGTTTGCAATAATTGAAATTATTATTTTGAATGTAACTCATCTTTCTCTTATATTGCTCTATTGTTTAGTCATATATATTTTGTTTTGTTTCAATAATTCCTAAGCAGTGAATCATTTGATTCTTTAATATTTTTTAGTCTTTCAGAAATTTTAATATCTAAATTTAATCAATTTTAATTTTTATAAAATTATTTTAATTTACCTCACAAATAAGTAGGTTCCCGTGCATAGCACGGGTTAGCGACTAATAATAATAATAATCATGAAAAGCGTGTGGACTCTGCGGAGTGTTGTAGCCAAATGCATAGGCAATAACTTGGAGTTCTATACCTACTAGAGCTCAAATAAAATACAATGACCCCGCTAAAATGGACTCAAATTTGTAAATATAACTATATAAATCTCATCAAAAATATAAATATAAAAATTAAATAGGTAATATGGGCAAGACCTTATTCTTTTTCGGTTAATCAAATTGTACCATATCATTTGCTCAAAAAAAAAAAAAAAAAATTGTATCAGATCAATTGCTATTAGGCTTGGACCAGTCCAAAGCCTATCCAAAAAATAATTATGGGCCTTCAATCAACACAATGAATCCAGTACAACGCTAACACTTGGGTTGAGGTAGCTCAACCCATACAACCAAAGCAACGTGAAAAAGAACACTATTATTATTATTTTTTTTGTGTTTTTTTTTTTGAGTTAAATTATTAATTTGATTCATCAACTATTAAGTGTTTTGATTTTGTTTCTAAAACATTAATTATGTCAATTTAGGTTGCATTTGTGTTTGATGTAGAATGTTTTTGAATGGAAAATATTTTATGAAAAACAAATTATTATTTTTTCCTCGTGTTTGGTTGGGTTCCTAAAATGCTTTCAAAAACATTTTTAGGTATTTGATTTGTACGAAAAATTAGTTTAGATAATCTCACAAATATAACATAATGAATTCAAAATACATAACACTAACAAAAATCAAACCAACACCCAATCCAATTTGTCACGCCAAAAATCAAAATATATAAAATAATTTTAAAATTTTCCAAATCTAAATGTCACAAGATGCAATGAATCCAATTGACACCATATCCACATTTTCAAAACCAATACTTTCTAAATCTAATACTGTGGGGCCCGTGGGCCTGATAGCCTCAGCCCATCGTGTAGTAGGCCCAAGGCCCGCGCCGAGGAAGGATGACCATCCAAGGCTAAATTAGGGAGAGACTCTTTTTTGGATCCACGCTGAGGACCTCTTCGTCCTCGGCATACTAAGGATAATTTTGGGAAGGGACAAGCCCAGAGCAAGCTGTCACCTCCACACTTAATGCATTCACCTAACCCCTCTGGCCGCATTAATGGGGATATAACCCCTTAGCAGGGCGACGTTGATCAGAGTGAACCACTTGAGTGCTGATAAGGCCCCTGATGGGACGGACGATCAGAAGAAAGGCGAATGGATGATCAACAGATGGAAAAATGAGATAGGACGATGAAGACTATATAAGAGAAGCGAGTAAAGTAAGAGAAGGAGGGGGAACAAAGAAAGAAGAAAAAGGGCTCCTCGGCCATGGGCTGAGGAGCATCCCCCAGTTGTAAATAGTTCTAAGTATTTTCTAATAAAAGAAGAGAGTTCATGCTCCCGGAACGCTGGCCAGCGCCTAAACCTTCAATCCACTCTCTAAAAATTTATTGTTTGGGCTTGTTGGGCTGAAAACCCATCCATACTATGGGTCCAATCCAAATTGAGTCCCCACAATTGGCGCCGTCAGTGGGAAGGATTAGTGCGCTGGCCGGCGCACCAGGCGATTGTTCTAAGTGGTCGTTTTACAGTAGGTTGGCGAGATAAAAAAAAAAATCGCAAGAAAATGGAAGATTTGACAGCGAAAAGAGAAATCTTGATATTATTTCATAAATAGAAAAAGTACAAAATACAATCAGAGGCTTAGGCAGGCGTGCTTTACAAACAAATTTACAAGCTAATCCTACAATCAGAGGCCTAGGTGGACCCGTCCTAGAACTAGCTAGAGGGAAGTGTCAACCTGTTCCCTTATTGGCACCAAGAGAATGGGAGAACTTGACAGTAAGAGGGCGGAAGGGGGCTGAGACGGGCTCGCTTCAAAGCCACCAACAACTCCTTTCTCGGAACGGCGGAGCTTGAACAAAGCGAGGAACAGATGTAGGGGCTCCGGGACGCCCTCCCCCGTGATGTTCCCTTGATTCTCCCCAATCCTCACGAGCGTTGGCCGTTGGAGACGGCAACACTCGAGCACCGCCCATGACATGAATTTGCACGTCTCCTTTGTCGGGGGTGCGCTCCGAGGAGAGACATTAGGTACTTCAACGACATCCCTCCGGGCCACCTTGTATGGCGCCATCGGGGTTACGCCTAGATTCTGCTGCACCGGAAGCCTAGTGGGGGCTACGGCCATAACGGCTCTTGGCACGGATGTCCTCACACCCGCCCAAAGCCGCCCCATATCTGCCGACTCCGGTCACAATTCCGGCGGGGTTATTAAAGGGGCTTGGGGAGCTAAAAGGGTGTGTTCCTTCTATTTGTGTTGGGAGGTTCATGGAGTATGGAGAAACCATCCCCCCGGAAAGCCTTATATAGAGGATGAGGGTTGGTGAGAATTAATTCACACAGAATTCGAAAAGAAAGTTATCAGCAGGGCTAATAATGAAGCTACCAAATTCCAAGGGGGCCGTAGACCGTTGGACTCGTGTTAATTCACGAGGACATTAATGAAGGCGCGTTTCGCGCACCGAAGCGTCAAGCGCGGAACACGACCGGCCAAAGGACGCTTCATAAATGAAAAAGATGGGGGCTCGAGCTGGAGGCGAGATCAACGCCACGTGTAAAGATCATAATCCGACCCAAGGAGGAATCGTCTCCAGTAAAGTAGTCCGAGGACAAACCCTTACTTATAAAAAACTATAAGTGGTAGACAGAACCAAGGCATTGCATGGTCCTCGGACCCAAGCCTATGGTAAAACTATTCACACCATTATACCTGGGTACTAGACAGAACTAAGGTATTGCATGGTCCTCGGACTCAAACCTATGGGGAAACTAGATACTTACAGAAAAATAGAAGTGGTAGACAGAACCAAGGTATTGCATGGTCCTCGGACTCAAACCTATGGGGAAACTAGATACTTACAGAAAAATGGGTACTAGACAGAACCAAGGTATTGCATGGTCCTCGGACTCAAACCTATGGGGAAACTAGATACTTACAGAAAAATAGAAGTGGTAGACAGAACCAAGGTATTGCATGGTCCTCGGACCCAAGCCTATGGTAAAACTATTCACACCATTATACCTGGGTACTAGACAGAACCAAGGTATTGCATGGTCCTCGGACTCAAACCTATGGGGAAACTAGATACTTACAGAAAAATAGAAGTGGTAGACAGAACCAAGGTATTGCATGGTCCTCGGACCCAAGCCTATGGTAAAACTATTCACACCATTATACCTGGGTACTAGACAGAACCAAGGTATTGCATGGTCCTCGGACTCAAACCTATGGGGAAACTAGATACTTACAGAAAAATAGAAGTGGTAGACAGAACCAAGGTATTGCATGGTCCTCGGACCCAAGCCTATGGTAAAACTATTCACACCATTATACCTGGGTACTAGACAGAACCAAGGTATTGCATGGTCCTCGGACTCAAACCTATGGGGAAACTAGATACTTACAGAAAAATAGAAGTGGTAGACAGAACCAAGGTATTGCATGGTCCTCGGACCCAAGCCTATGGTAAAACTATTCACACCATTATACCTGGGTACTAGACAGAACCAAGGTATTGCATGGTCCTCGGACTCAAACCTATGGGGAAACTAGATACTTACAGAAAAATAGAAGTGGTAGACAGAACCAAGGCATTGCATGGTCCTCGGACCCAAGCCTATGGGAAAACTAATCACACCATTATACCTGGGTACTAGACAGAACCAAGGTATTGCATGGTCCTCGGACTCAAACCTATGGGGAAACTAGATACTTACAGAAAAATAGAAGTGGTAGACAGAACCAAGGCATTGCATGGTCCTCGGACCCAAGCCTATGAGAAAACTAATCACACCATTATACCTGGGTACTAGACAGAACCAAGGTATTGTATGGTCCTCGGACTCAAACCTATGGGGAAACTAGATGCTTATAGAAAAATAGAAGTGGTAGACAGAACCAAGGCATTGCATGGTCCTCGGACCCAAGCCTATGGGAAAACTAATCACACCATTATACCTGGGTACTAGACAGAACCAAGGTATTGCATGGTCCTCGGACTCAAACCTATGGGGAAACTAGATATTTACAGAAAAATAGAAGTGGTAGACAGAACCAAGGCATTGTATGGTCCTCGGACCCAAGCCTAGGTGAAAACTAATCACACCACTATATCCGCGTACTAGACAGAACCAAGGTATTGCATGGTCCAAGGACTCGAACCTATGGAGAAAATAACTATCTGTAAAAAAAACCAGAGTGTTACCTAGAGTCAAGCTATAATACGATCCTTAGATTTATATTTGAAGGATAACAGGTGATCTCAGGAGACTAACTCTAGAATAGAATACAAGTATTGAGCAGAATATTAGAGTAAAGCAAGTAAAAGAAAATATCCATAGTTGGAAGCAAAGTATTGAGTATTCAGTTCAAACAGAAAATATATAGTCTCCTTACAACGCCACCGAGGCAAGAAACAAAATGAAATAAAAAAGAAAATAAACAGAATTATCCTATGTCATACACCAGTCTCTCCAACTCAGTAGGCAAATTAATTCGATAAGCAGATCAAAAGGCTTTAGCCAAGGCCTAAGGGCTTTGTCTCGGAGGGTCCGCAGGAGGCCTCGCCACGTCTTGTGGCATTTCCTGACCCTCGGTTCTAACTCCCCCCAATGTTCTCTGGGGTTCAACCTCCTCGGGGGGTTGGTCAGCTGAAGACGTAGCCTCGGCGGTCTTATTGTGGCTCTCACTTGTTGGTAATGCGGACCCCTCCTCGGGAGCAGCAAGGGCAGTCTCACGAATTGCAATAGGGTAATATACCCTGTCCTCCCTCCTAAGGTCAGATGAGGCATCAACCCCTGCCTGGTTGAGGGCTTCATGCCAGGTCTCAGAACAATAATGCCTGCACACTGCAGGAACTTGAGCCTGAAGGGTGGCTTCAGTCTTAGCCACCCCATCTGCGAAAGCCTTCTCCTCCGCCTGTTCTACAGAGCGCTCAGCGTCTATTTTTGCAAATACCGCCTCATCTTTGGCTCTCATAGCCTCGTCCCTAGCATACTCGTCAATACCTTTCTTATGGATTGCCTCGGCCAACTTTTTCTTCAGGTAGGCAATGTCCCCTTTGGCAGTCTGTAGGTGGCCCTCAACGTCTTGCAAGCGATTGGTTTGATCCTCAGCTTGCTTCCTAGCCGCGGCTAAGTCGGAGGCAGCAGTGTCCTTGGCCTTTGTCATCTCCTCCAGATTCTCGGTCGCCTTTTTTAGGTCGGCCTCAGATTTCTTGAGAGTACTGGCAGCTTTCAAGAACTTGTCACGCTCTTGCGCTAAGGCGCTGCTTTGGCCATCAACCTCCTCATCTAACCTGAAAAGAGCCTGGATAGCCTGCCAATAAAAACAAGTAACTCCGTAAAGAGAAGGGAAGGTACTAAGCAACAAAGTTCAAATAAAGTAAATAGGTACCAAGGGACCCACCATGCCTAGATATTTCTTAAGGTTAAGGACAACTTCTGGCCCACTCATATTTCTTAGCTTGGCCATGTCAGTAGGAAGGAGAAGAGACTTCTCCAGGGCATCGGCTACGAGAGCTCCCTCAACTCCTTGAGATTCCCGTATCGATGCGTCATCCATCAGGGGTTGATCATGGAGCATGGCAGCAGGCAGCAGGCAGCCAGGCTTGGGCCTCAGACTGCTGGACGATCTTCCTACCTTTTCGTTAACCACCGAGCTTCAGCTGCTTCGGAGGCCTGCGAAATCCACCCTCCTCGGGCGGGGAATAGGATTTACTCCCATCCATTGGTTCCTTACCCTTGGAAGGTCTCTTCCTTTTTGGGTCATAAGACTCGGTCTGAGGGTCTGATACTGTGGGGACAGAGGATGACCTGGTTTGCACAGTTAAAATCTGGGGCGGATGTGTTGAGGGCTTGGGCTGCGACTCTTCCGGTGCACCCTTCTTGGAGCCGCCTTCAAGTAGGTCAAGAAGATTGGTTTGGGGTTGTCTTTTTAAACCCATCTCAGCCTGAGTACCAACTCTTGGGGACCGAAGATCAGCTTCGGACAGATGAGGGTCTCTTAGATCACCAGAGGGATCCTCGGACTGATCAGCTAGGTTGAACACACTATATTCGTCCTCAGAAGAGCTCAGTTCAACCACCTCCCCTGCCTTTTTAGATTGTCCTTCCTCGGCCACCGTTACTTGGTGGGATGAGGAGGGACCTGCTAGCGGAATACCTTCAGGTATGTGAGATCACTCGGAAAATGCAAAACCGTCCTCCACCACAGTAATCTGCGTAAGCCGAGGATCATGAGCTCTAATTACGTGCCTCGGGACTGGGAATGATTTCTGAGCTGGGTCGCATCCGAGGATTTTGTGAGCAGCTCTAACCTGGTTATCAGTTTCGTTCAGGAAAAGTTCGACCTAAGAACGGTTTCCAAATCCGCTTTGTTGACCAGGTGGAAATGACGTGCGAAGGCGTGCGGATCCGCGAAAAGAAAAGCGAAACTCCTGTGGTTAATCAATCAAAACGAATATACAACTATAAAAAAATAAAAATACTGAAACCTAGATTGTCTCCTACTTCGGATACCCTACCTGGCTCCCCCTCTACTGTTGAGCAATGAAAACCGTTGTGCCACTCCCCCGACACTATGAGGAAATCTTAAGTTAACCCCTTATTAGAATCAGGAAGACACTGGATGAGTCGGACCCTATCGTCCCTCGTCTTCATATAATACGTCTTACCCTTCAGGTGATGAAGGTTGTAGTACCAGTTCACATCATGGTGAGTCAGTCTCAGCCCCATTTTCTCATTCAAGGTATCTACACACCCTAATATCCTAAATACATTCACGACGCACTGGGTAGGAGCCAGACGGAAATGCCTAAGGTAACCGAGAGTCACTGGCCTCATAGGGATTCTCATCCCTCCTTCTACGAAAGCGACTATCGGGATCACGACTTCACCCTCTCTCCTCTTAATGTACCACTCCCCTTCTTCACAGTACCTTAAACTCACATTATTGGGTATCCCATAGTCAACAATGAATTTGTTCATCATCTCGTTGGACTCAACCAACTTCTTAAACTTACCTATCCCCCAAGAACGACTAAAGGTTCCAGAAGAAGAAAAGAAGGAGTAGAATCAAGGAAAATTTGGGGTCACCGGAAGAAGAAGACTTACAGAAATATGACGATCCTCTTCAGGCAGTGTGCAAGTTGAACCAGATTCAAATTATACGCATCAATGGTCGTAAGCGCGAAAATGAGGAAACCAGACGGTTCAAACAGGTACTTATACTCCCCCTTAGGCTCCCTAAATGTAACCGCCTGCCCATAAAAGCAGGAGATCCTCACCGAACAATTACCATCACACCGTTGAAAGTGGGAAACGTGGCGTCGCCAAAATTTAATGTGGGCACACACTGAGTCTTGAAACGCCAAAACGTACATCGGGCAGTCGAAAAGTCGCCAGCATTAGCGCGGACCGAAGTGGGACGATTCGTCTAGAGGGCCTGTAGATATCAAAACCCTCCTCCCCGTCCGAGGGAACGTGCAGCAGGGTTTTGAGGGGCTATTGTGGGGTCCGTGGGCCTGATAGCCTCAGCCCATCGTGTAGTAGGCCCAAGGCCCGCACCGAGGAAGGATGACTATCCAAGGCTAAATTAGGGAGAGACTCTTTTTTTGGATCCACGCCGAGGACCTCTTCGTCCTTGGCATACTAAGGATAATTTTGGGAAGGGACAAGCCCAGAGCAAGCTGTCACCTCCACACTTAATGCATTCACCTAACCCCTCTGGCCGCATTAATGGGGATATAACCCCTTAGCAGGGCGACGTTGATCAGAGTGAACCACTTGAGTGCTGATAAGGCCCCTGATAGGACGGACGATCAGAAGAAAGGCGAATGGATAATCAACAGATGGAAGAACGAGATAGGACGATGAAGATTATATAAGAGAAGCGAGTAAAGTAAGAGAAGGAGGGGGAAAAAAGAAAGAAGAAAAAGGGCTCCTCGGCCATGGGCCGAGGAGCATCCCCCAGTTGTAAATAGTTCTAAGTATTTTCTAATAAAAGAAGAGAGTTCATGCTCCCGGAACACTGGCCAGCGCCTAAACCTTCAATCCACTCTCTAAAAATTTATTGTTTGGGCTTGTTGGGCTGAAAACCCATCCATACTATGGGTCCAATCCAAATTGAGTCCCCACAAATACAAACTTACAAAAATTTAAAAATTAAATTAAATTAAACATTGCTTGTCTAGGAGAAGAAGATGCTTGCATAAAAGAGAGAAGAGAGAGAAAAAACTTATTAATCAACGATTAAGGCGACTATGGTTGTGTGGTGCGTGTGTTGTTCAATGGAGGATAGGCGATGGTAATTAATGCTTTGAGGCCTTTTTGGGTTGTGATGGCAACAACGGCGTTATGTAGTGGAAAGTCATGACAAAGAAGATTTTGGTTTTCGATCATGAGAGATTGCGTAGGTGGGGGTGATGGGTGGGTGTATTACTTTGTGTTAGTATAAATTATTTTATAGCCTTTGAGATATGTAAGTCAATTTATGCCTTAAGGGTCATGTCTTCAACATTTTCAACAAGCCCAATACATGAAAATGTGAAAATGTTTATCTGGAAAATATTTTACGTCAAAATAAATGCAACCTTGGATTTAATAAGCACTAGCTAACCCTATTGGTCTTTTGCAATAAACCTAATTAACAAAAAAAAAAAAAAAGGCACAAAATATATGCAATACTTACGGTTTTTTGTGTGGAGAGAGAGAGAGAGTTTGAAACTAGCACATAACTTTGGTTGTTATATGTGTGCGTAGGCAGGGGTGATGGGTGGGTGTATTACTTTGTGTTAGTATAAATTATTTTACAGCCTTTGAGATATGTAAGTCAGTTTATGCCTTAAGGGCTCATGTTTTCAACATTTTCAACAAACCCAATACATGAAAATGTGAAAATGTTTATCTAGAAAATATTTTATGTCAAAATAAATGCAAACTTGGATTCAATAAGCACTAGCTAACCCTATTGGTCTTTTGCAATAAACCTAATTAACAAAAAAAAAAAAAAAAGGCACGAAATATATGTAGTGTAGGGTTAAGGGCCCAAAATTTGTATATTGGGCATTCGACTTTCTCCGAGGAGGTTGACTAGTCCGAGGACCGATAAATAGTAGTGAGAATGTCAAGTTTCGAGTTCCATGAATGAGATGCAAATGGAGAGTATGGGAAATGTAGTCCGAGGAGGCTCACCTCCTCAGATGAGTAAAGCACAGATCAAATACATATCCTATCATACAAGGTGACCTTCCAGGATGTTCTACTGATAAGGATGTGTATTGTGAACGCCCAAGAGGGATGGAAGCTCAAAAATATCTAAGGAAAAGCCACTGCCACTGCATTAAATATTTTGCAGCTAACTTTCTAGCCGCATTTATGTGGAGAAAATTCCTAAACAGTGTTGCCTTGGCTATCCTAACTCATAGAGAGCTATAAATGGTGTTCGATAGGACAAGCACTCAAGTAGTGGCTTGGATGATCAACAAATGGAAGACCAAGATCATTAAGAGGGAGATATATAATATAAGAGACCCTTGGAGGGAAGAGGATCGAGAAATCAAGAAAGAAACATTGTAGCAATCCAGAACCAGACTTGTAACCATACTTAAAAGAATTATATAAGAACTAGTCTCCTCGGACTTCGCCAAGGGCATTTTTCTTTGGTTTAAATTTGTTTATTTTAACTCTTTTGTTATCAAGCCTACCTAACTTGTTGTTTGATTAACTAAAACCTAGTTTTCTAACATATTCTCTACAAATTTATTGTTTTGGGCTTTTTGGACCTAAGTCCATTTGTATCTTGAACTAGGAATTCAAATTTGGTCCTTACATGTAGTATTTATGGTTTTTTGTGTGGAGAGAGAGAATTCAAACTAGTGCATAACATTGGTTGTTATATGTGGCATGCTAATTATGGCGAGAGAGAGAGAGCACTTAGGGTGTATTTAAGATTGGATTTTATGACAATGTCTTTATGTCACTTTTGTAATTTCTCTATTTTCTTAGTGAAACATAATTCTAGGTGCACCCATGGACATAGGCATAAGTTTGAACCACGTAACTCTTAGAGTATCTTGTCTTATTGTTTATTCTATTTTTCTCTTCCTATTTTACGTAAACCTAATATTATTGGATACACTCACAACACCTAGGCAATAAATTTTTCTACTAAGCTTACTCACATCACATGTACACAGTGGTGGAGACTGTGCAGTAGAAGTTCTTAAAATGTTTGGTACACATTTTCTTTTCATTAGTTTATTTTGTTTAAAATATTTATAATGTAAAAGTATAGTTACAACTAAATGAAACGAGACTTTAGTGTTCGGTCGGGGACAACTTTTCTAAATTTTTGCTAAATTTTTTTGCTGAAAATGTGCTAAAGTGTATACTTGCATTTTGAAAAAGTGAGAAAAAGAGAGAAAAAAGTAAGGTTTTAAGAAGCTATACATAAAAGCTATACATAAAGGCTAAAAACTGAGCTTGTAAGCTCAAGTCAAATGGACACTTATAATTATACCTTTTAAAAAATAAAAGTAGCCAGTGGGTTGAGCTAGAGATGATAGGTTTGGGAGTGGTGGAGCTCGTGAGTTGACTTGGTCCTTTTGGTGGAGCTTGTGAGTTTTTGTTGCAAAGCTTGGCCCATTGTGTTGATTTTTATTTTTTATTTTTCTATGAGTTTATTTGGGAAAAAGAGAAAAGAAAGAAAGAAAATTTTAAATGGATTACAGATAGGTTATTAAGACTGATGTAGTTTTATGTAAATAATAGATTAGTTTTTTTTTTTAGAATAAAAATTATAGATTAATTAATGTTAGGACATATGTATTCTCACTTGTCAAGAACATATGTCACTTATTTATGTAAATTGGCTAATCTTTTGACAAAACGCACTCTACATGTAATTGGGTAGTTCTAGGTGTTTTTAATACTTCAAGAAACAAGGTTTCAAGATCAAGTGTTGAAGTCATCAAGTCTGTCTAAGAAAAATCAAGCTGAAGTACAAATTCATTAACTCTTGACACCTGCTCGATAGCTACCTCGATATCTGCTATCTGTGGAGAATTACAAAATCAGATTTTCTGATTTGATTTCCTTGGGATCCGTGAATATGCTTTTGGGTCTTCTTTTCTCCAAACCCTAAACATATAAAATGATTATTTTAAGAGTCGTCAAGATGTACACAAGTTGCAAAAGCATTGAGCAATCTCTGTTTAAGCAAATTGTGATCAAAGATGAAGTTCTTGACCTAGATCATCTTCTCTGAAGAAGTTGCTGTGTATTTGCACCAAAGTGTTTTGTGACCAAGCATCTTCTTGATCTTCATCGTGTAGGATGAACTGAAGAACTTTGTAGCCAACCTCTCCTTCTTAAGTTGGTGTTTGAAGTCGCGTACTGGTATTCGTGCATTGGTTAGTCACGTACTTAGGAGCCGTGCATCAAAGGTGGGAACTGTCACTACAGATTAAGTCCAATTAGGTATTGGGGTAAGAGTTCAATTGTATGTTGGTAAGGTACTTGGGATTCCTTTACTTGTAACCGTTTGATTTGATAATAGTGGAGTTTCGGGAGTGGTGACCTAAAAATCATCCTTTGCCGTGAGGTTTTTCCCCATTCGTAAACAAATCACCATGTCATTTAATTTCCGCTGCATATTTAGTTTTTGGTGATTAGTTTGTGCTTCCACGCAATTGCATGATAAATTGATTAATTAATAACTTGGCTAAGTAATTAATTGGTTTAATCACAAGGGGTCATTTAGATTGTGGCCTATCAAGTGGTATCAAAGTATGCATACTCTGATTAAGTTTAATCTTTGTTGTGTTGATCCATTGACCCCTGTTTGTCATGGATAGAGGACAGTCATTAATCATACCTCATTTATTTGATGGCACTAACTATGCATATTGGAAAGTACGCATGAGAGCTTTCTTGCAGTCTTTAGATAAGAAGGTGTGACAAGCTGTAGAGATTGGTTGGACCAAGCCAAAAAAAGAATCGGCCGATTGAGATGATGCCAAGATCAAGGCGGCAAACTTCAACAGCAGAGCGTTAAATGCCTTATTTAGTGCAGTCACCAATGAGGAGTTCAAGAAGATATCCTCAACTGAAATTGCTAAGGAGACTTGGACCATCCTCTAGACAACCTATGAAGGAATAAAGGCTGTCAAAGATTCAAAACTTCAGAGGCTCACTACAAGCTTTGAAGAGATTAAGATGGAGGAGGATGAGTCGTTTGATGAGTTCTGTGCCAAGCTCAAGGACATAGTGAACTCAGCCTTCAATCTTGGAAAAACCATCCCTGAACCCAAGGTTGTAAGGAAGGTGCTCAGATCTCTACCTGAGAGATTCCATGCCAAGATTACGGCAATAAAAGAATCGAAGGATATTGACAAAATTCCTTTGACTGAGCTGGTTGGAAACTTGCAGACCTACGAACTAGGACTATCCAGGATTGGTAAAATGGGTAAAAGTAAGAGCATGGCCTTAAAGGCAAAGAGCGGTGATACAGATGAGTCTTCCGATGATGAAGATTCCAAGATGAAGTCTTACATTACAAGGCAGTCCAAGAAGTTTATGAAGAATGCCAATAGGAGGAACTTCGACAAGGACTACAGACAATTCAGTTCTTCTTAGTTTAAGAGCCAAGACAAAGGGAAGAAGGATGCTAAGGATGGCGGTCAGTACACTATTCCTATAGGACCAAAGTGTTTTGGATGCCATGGATTCGGTCACATGAAGCATGAATGCTCGACATATCTTAAGAGCATTGGGAAGAGTAAGGCACTGGCTGCAACCTTAAGTGATACTGAGCCCGAAGATGATTCCAACAATGAGGATGACGGAATCTTAAATACTTTCACTGCTACAGTCAATCCTACTGAAGGGATTGTTGAAGAAGTGGATAAAGAAGAAGAACTGGTGGAGTTAAAATTCGAGAAGATAGATGATCAAGATGATATCCATTCAGCCTATGAGAAGCTTTACAAGCTCTCTAAGAAGCATGAGAAATTGAATAGGCTGACCACCAAGAAACTCAGTGATGTGGAACTTGATCGTGAAGAGTTGTCCACAAAGTTTGATGAGGCGAATTAAACTGTTGAAGCACTGAGATTTGAGAACAACTTTTTGGCTGAGAAGACCAAGAAACTTGAAGTGAAGTTGTCTCAAGTCAGAGCTCAACTGGAGAGGACTTCAAGTGCAAAGCTTGATGAGATGCTAAATATTCAGAAATCTGCTTCGAATCAAGCAGGTTTAGGGTATGATCTTTCTTCCTCTCATATTGCTTCTACTAGTGCTACTGTTTTTGTTTCTCCTGCTAATAACACTGAAACTGAGAACATTAATGTTAAAACTGAATTAGCTAGTGAGAACTTAGACAAGGGTAAATCTATCTTAGAAGTACCCACTAAGTAAGATAAGAAAGATGCAAATAACCCTAGGGCTAAGAGGGCTAACTCTTAGAAGCCTAAATAAAAGAAGCAGCATCTCTGTCATCATTGTGGAGTTGCCGGTCATACTCGACCAAACTGCTACAATTGGCTAGCCACTCAAGAGAGCAACGACATGATAGCATCTGGAAGCCAAATAAAGCTTTAATTCTCTCTTGCTCTTCTTGGAGATCTTCTTAAAGCCCTCATGTTCCTTTCGAATTTGAACGGTTTCAATTTTTCCCCTTCACCACCGGTTCAAGGTTTTAATCAAAGGAAAGGTTCTTCCAAGGTGTGGAAGAAAAATGACTCTAAGTGATTTCATCACTTTCTTTTCCCTTCTTGTTTTTCTTGTTTGATGCATTGCTTGTGTGTTTTGCATGTTTGTTGAGTCAGTCTAGTTTTATGATTTGCTTTGTTTAACATGTTTTTGTGTGTTTACTTTCAGTCTTGTTTATTTTGTTTTTAATATAAAAAAATTGAAAAATCAGAAAAATACAAAAACAGTGTGTGTTTTATGTACTTTGGTACTTGTGTACCTTGGATGACCATTGAAACAAAGTTTCTAAACTTTGTATCTCTTATAGCTTAGATGAGCATCTCTATGCACAACTAAGCAAGTGAGCTTTGTGGCTCTTGTTTGTAATGAGTAAGATTAAGTTATCTTTTAAACTTAACACTTATATCACTCTTTCTGACGGGTAGGACTAGAAAATCTTAAGAGAAAGGCATAAATAACTATCTCACCATTGTTGCCCACCAATCATAATATAACACCTGTATGCTTCGGCATAGCAAAAGTGCAGTGTCAAGGACATTTGTATGCTTCGGCATAGCAAAAGTGCGATGTCAAATGCTTAACATCTTGGGTATTTCTTTTCTCTCTTTTTATGCCCATGTATGATATGCTAAAAATAAAAGAAAATATGCAAAAAAAATAAAAAAAAAGATAAAAAATGTTTTAAATATGATTGCAAGCATGTATTCTAGGAGATGTGAGAGTTATAGGATGTGCTTCGAAGGTGATAGTCCCCATCAAACAGTTATGATTGTGTGTGAGTTAAAGTTATTTTCTCATATCTTAGATCGTCATAACATGTATACACATATACAATCTTGCGATATTTTTCACTCACACAACGTGCAATATTCTTTGCTACTTTTGATACATGTGCAGATACAATATGATTTGGCTATCACAAGTGTTTACATGTGCTAATGTATGCTCACTAAATTGTCTTGACTTATTTTTTAAAAATAAAATTAGTTAGACTTGTTTAGTGTGTGTGTGTGTGTGTGTGTGTTTTTGAGGATCCATGTGCTTAATTCTTTGTTTTTCGGCCATTCCTTGGTTCTAATTACTTGGTAAGACCTCATTTTCCTTTCATCTTCATGCATTTCATATTTTAAAGCTTAGGTTTTGGGGTTTTCGAAAATTTTTGGGGTTTTTCAAAATTAATGAGTTTTTCTTGAAATTTTGGGTTGGGTTTTCACTTAAATGTGTTCAAAATGTCATACATTGCATTCCATATGCATTAGAATGGTATTTACATGCATTTAGATGTGTGCTCTATGTTTGTGTGCTGTTAGGATTGGATTGGACTGAGCCCATGATGTTTTTCAATTTGCATGTCACATGTTCATGCATTCCCATGCATACGTACTCTTTGTTAAATATATTTGATATATGTGAACTGTTTTGGGACTTTTCTAATTGTCTCCCTTTCTATCTCTTTCTCGTTTTGTTTACGTTAGTAGTGTCTATGGCACCCAAACGTAAATCCACTCCGGCTCGGAACCCTTTGCGCTCTGGAGCTTCTTCATTTTCTGATTCTGCTCCTTTAAATCTTTGGTTCCGTGATGGAGATGCCCACAAGGAATTTACGGAGAACTTTTCTAGACGAGGTGTTCATTTGGAACGCCAAGTCATTTTGGCAAACTTCGTCGACACTGACCTTCTCTTTGTCATTCATAGTAGGGGATGGGAGTCACTGTGTGACGTCCCGGTCATATGTCCTCTCGCGCTCATTCAGGAGTTTTACTCCAACATGCACGGGATCGATCGTTCAGTACCTCTCTTTTTCACTCGCGTTCGAGGTACACGCATCCTTGTCACACTGTAGCTTGTTGCGAATGTGCTTAGGGTCCATAGGATAGAGTTTCCTGACTATCCTTCCTTTGAGCGTCTGAGGACTGTGTCCAAAGATGAGCTCATTTCTACTTTTTGTCAGCGCCCAGCTGATTGGGGTGAGCATCAGTACACATCATGTAGATCTTTTGCTAAAGGTCCTAGATTCCTAAACATAGTGATGACTTTTATACTCCATCCACTCTCTCACTACAACTCCATCACAGAGCTTCATACTTGATTTTTGTTATCTCTTCTTGAGCATCTTACTATAGACTTTCCTTCTCATTTTATCCTTTCTATCATAGATGTTCATCTAGATTCGGCGTCCCGTGATAAGCTCATCTTTCCTTTCGCTATCATGAGGATCTTACGCCATTTTTCTATCCTTTTTCCAGTGTCCGACCACTTCACACACATCTATGCCATAGATGCCGTTATTGTAAAACGTAGTGAGGCTCAGTTTAGGTCGTGACAGACGGATTCCACTCCTCCCTCCCGTTCAGCTCCATCTAGATCTGCTCCATCTACATCTGCTCCTTCTTCCTCTACGGGTGATGTATCTCTTGGAGACATCATGGCGCAGCTGCAGTGCATGGATGCTTGCCTCGATACACTCTCTTCTGAGTTGTATTAGGTGAATGTTCGTGTTGGTCGTATTGCACGACGGCAGGCGACCATGGGTGGTTTTGCTCCAGAGGCTACTCCTTCACCACATTTTCCAGCGGCTTCAGACTCTGAGGATGATGATGATGATGATGGTGATAACGATGACGCTTCGGATGATGATGATGGAGATGCTAGCTCTACTGATGAGATGTCTACATGACACTCTACCCTTTGTCACTCGTGACAAAAAGGGGGAGTAGTTTTGGGTTATGAGAGTAGTCATCTTAGGGGAAGAGTTAGTATAGCATATTTTTGATAGGGGGAGTATTGATATTTTGAGGGATGTAGTGAGGTTTTGATGTATCTTTTCTATTATTTCTGTTTCACACAAGATGCCTTGATGAGTTTTGTTTAAAGTGTTTCAAAAATACAGGTTGTTAAAGTCTACTTGCCATAAACTCTCTTCTTGCAAAGTTTTTCAAGAGTTTGTGTTAGGATAGATTTTATTGTATTCAACAAGTGAATATGAGTTGAGTGATTTATGACTTCTCTCATATGATCATTTGTTTGTTGTGGTTTTGTCACGGATTGCCAAAGGGGGAGATTGTTAGGACATATGTGTTCTCACTTGTCAAGAACATATGTCACTTACTTATGTAAATTGGCTAATCTTTTGACAAAACACACTCTACTTGTAATTGGGTAGTTCTAGGTGTTTTTAATACTTCAAGAAACAAGGTTTCAAGATCAAGTGTTGAAATCATCAAGTCTGTCCAAGAAAAATCAAGCTGAAGTGCAAATTCATTAAATCTCAACACCTGCTCGATAGCTACCTCGACACCTGCTATCTGTCGAGAATTACAAAATCAAATTTTCTGATTTAATTTCCTTGGGATCCGTGAATATGCTTTTGGGCATTCTTTTCTCCAAACCCTAAACATATAAAAAGATTGTTTTAAGAACCGTCAAGATGTACACAAGTTGCAAAAGCATTGAGCAATCTCTGTTCAAGCAAATTGTGATCAAAGACGAAGTTCTTGACCTAGTTCATCTTCTTTGAAAAAGTTGTTGTGTATTTGCACCAAAGGATTTTATGACCAAGCATCTTCCTGATCTTCATCGTGTAGGATGAACTGAAGAAATTTGCAGCCAACCTCTCCTTCTTAAGTTGGTGTTTGAAGTCGCGTATTGGGATCCGCGCATTGGTTAGTCACGTACTTGGGAGCCGTGCATCAAAGGTGGGAACTATCACTACAGATCAAGTCCAATTGGGTATTGGGGTAAGGCTTCAACTGTAGGTTGGTAAGGTACTTAGAATTCCTTTACTTGTAATCACTTGATTTAATAATAGTGGAGTTTTGGGAGTGGTGACCTGAAAATCACCCGGTGGGGTTTTTGCCGCGAGATTTTCCCCCATTCGTAAACAAATCACCGTGTCATTTAATTTCCACTGCATATTTAGTTTTTGGTGATTTGTTTGTGCTTCACGCAATTGCATGATAAATTGATTAATTAATAACTTGGCTAAGTAATTAATTGGTTTAATCATAAGAGGTCATTCAGATTATGGCCTATCAATTAAAGTAACAAAAATGATCAAATTTGAATAAAATTGTGGTGAGTTGGCTGTGAATGCTCTAAGAAATTTAATTTAGTTCCTTTTCTTAGTATCCCATATGGCCAATAAGAGAGGCTTTCCTCTTTCTCAAATTTTTGCTTCTTTTAGTTCCTTAAATAGTTGGGCCATCTCTTTATTAGTAAGAGTCCAATACATGGGAAAGGCTTAGCCATAATGAGATAGAGGCATAAAATTTTGATACATTTGTGTTATGATCCTAACGTCCCACATAGATTTAGTGTAAACTTAACCATGTGTTTATAAGCTTTTGGCACCCTCCTCTTACAAGTTGATTTTCAAGGATGAGTTCTACTCATGAGTTCGTAAAAATTTGATGGGAACAATCAGTGATTAGAAGCTCTTAAGCTTTAAGCTTACTTCGTGGGTGGAGAAGATTTAAGCTATTCCAAATCTCATTCAATGAACTAGCAATCCTTGGGCTTGCGAACCCATTCCATCTTGATGCTATGAAGAATACTTGGACTTTTGAGCCCATTCCTTGAAGTAATAAGCTTTGGGCTTTGTAAACCAATTCCGTTCAGTGAAGCATACTTGGGGTTTTTGAGCCCATTTTCATGAAGTAATGAGCTTTCTACTTGCAAATTCATTATATGTAGCAAATATAACTTGGGCCCGATTTGAGAACTTAAGGATCATAATCATTAGCTGAAAAGCTGAATCTGTGTTGCTTTAAGGGTTCTGATTTCCTTGGGCTTTATTTGGTTGGATCTAAAGTTCAATATTTTAATTTTGGAAAAATTACCATTATAAACTATACCTCATATTACATTTTACTTCTTAAACTTTTCGAATGCATGTTTTGTACTCTAAACTATGAAAATTGTTACACTTTGCACTCTTACGTTAAGTTTGCCTTTAACTTAGATGGAAATTCAAAGTTTAGAGTGTAAAGTATAATTAAGAGTATAGTTTTTAGGGAGGTAAAATATAATTTCTCTTTTGTTTTTAGGGATTGAGAAGAGTGGCAATTGAGCCTTTTCCCATGACATGGTGTCATACTTTTCCTTCTAAATTAATGACAAACTTAACGTCGGGGTGCAAAGTCTAATAAGAGTCATAGTTTACACCACAACAGACAATACCTATGATGAAGAACACTATTCATCACGAAATACTCTTATTTCGTTGCCTAAGACATATGATGACGAAATATTATTCGTCATGTAATCTCGGCCATAGAATGTCTTGGTGACGAAAATTTTTGTCACTAACTTGTTTAATTTTTTTTAATAAAAAAATTATGGGTGAAATTTTTTTTTGTCACTTAATATTTTCCTCGCTAAACATTATGTTCAGAGACGAAATATATTCGTCACAAATTATTTTTAATTTGTAATTTTTTTTACCATATTCAGTGACGAAATATTTCGTCACCAATTGTATTTTTGTTTTTTAATTTTCCAATTTCAATGGATTAGGTGACAAATTATTTTGTCACTAATTTCTGTTTATATTCAGAGTTCAACCTGTTAGTGACGAAACATTTTGTCACTAATTTATTTTTTATTTACTTTCATCACCCTTTTTTTTTTAAATTGTCAATTCAACCTTTTAGTGACAATTTTTTTTTTTTTTAATTACGTCTCTAGCTCGTCCATAGTGGTCGTCCAGGAGCCAAGGGCCATGTATTCGAAGAGGTCATCCACAGGGAAAATTCCTGGACGATCACGTGACACTTAGGAAATTCTCAATAAGGAATTTTACCCACATATGTTGAAGATTCAGATCACATGGTGCTTTGGAATGAGAATAAAGCCCTTATTTATTGCAGTAACTTACTCACAAATACCTAACTTCCAGCAGCAGTTGTAGTAGATAAGATTGGAGGTTATAACTCCTATAGCCGTTGTGGAGGTTATGTTTGAACTTACTAATTCCCACAAATTTTAGGGAAATTACTAAGAAAATAATTGCTCCAAGGTCCTCTATATAAGGACTCGCCTACATCAAATCAAAGGAAGTTTTTTCTGAAATTGACTCCTCAAAAATTGAAACTCTATTTTTCAGAGAAAGACTAATTTAATCATCGGAGGGCACTTGGCCGGTCTACCTCGGTTGCGTTTTGATCGTGTGTTCTTCCTTTCAGGTTTTCCAAGTGAATCATTGTTTCATTGAAGCCTAGAACATTTAGCCTACTGATTCTGTGTAGTATCACAACCTATTGGTGACAGAAAATTTTCATCACCATTTTTTATAATTTATTAATGTTCTTTCCATTAAATTGCCATTACATTACACATTAACCTGCTCATTTCCAATCACATCTATAAACAAACCATTCATACAATATTTTCCAACCACATTCATAAACAAATCATCCATACAATCTAAAAAGTAAATAAAAAACTGTTATACTATCAAACCCATTGAAGTAAGTTGTTCACAAAACAATTACAACAATATATATATATATATATAGGGAGATGAAATATGTATTCCATACACTACAAAAACAAAATGAATTCAAGTAGTGCTACAAAAAAAATGTCTTCTTGCCACCAATCTTATATCTGCACAAATATAAAAAAAATACATCAATACCGTCAAGCAAAAACATTAATTATGTTAATAATATAAGATACATTTTTAGCAATGTGTTAAAAGTAATAACACCCTTGCATTTAAGTCATGACAGCTCATATAGCAAAGATATATTTTCAAGTACTATGTAATGCACGCTTACATTTAGCACTTTAACCGTGAGTTTTATTGGTGAGCCTAAGTTTTTAAATGTTATATTGGACCTGAAAGTTTCTCATCAAAAGTCATGTTGTAACATCTATTTCCATTACTTATAAAAACAAATGGACCCAATATGTATACCCAAGTTTTGAACTGGCTTAGCTACTACATTGATACCTTAAAAGATCTCAGTCATGCTCCAACAATTTAATGTATTAAAGGCATCCAAAAAATTAAACTCTAGGAAATATCGTACTCTAGCACTATTAAGCTATTTTTTTTTTTTTTTTTTTGAGGGAGACTATTAAGCTAATTAGTTTGAGAAAATTGCAGCATAAACAACAAAGGTGAAAATTATACTCTTCCCATATCTCTTTATTTGAATTACAACCCTTTTTACTAGCTGTCCACCCTACAAGAACCCATGTTGGACCAAATTAGTAATTATAGATTTTGAAAGAGCAATAAAACTTATTAAAATGGTTTAGCATATTTTTACAAACCCAAAAGTGATCCACACTTTTTATAACCAAAGCAGAGTAAATTTGCATATTCATGTGACCCTATAGATTGGATTTCTTAATAAGATATTAGTCATAAGATGGTGTTGCATTACTATGGATAATATTAATCACTAATTAGGCACAAAGAACCAACTTAAGAAACTATTTTCCAATTCAAAAAGTGGATAATATCAATCATTAACCAAGATGTCTTTTAGCTAGTAGATGAGCTCCTCCCACTCCCAAAAGTGTCAAGGAAACCCTTGCTCCTCAAAAACTGTATGATACTAGTTATTTGCTTATTTTGTGAGTCTATCTTTTCCTCCTGCCTTATGTTTACATCCTTGAGCTCGTCTATCTGAGTATTTTGTGAGTCTATCTTCTCCTCGAGATGTTGGATATACTGAGTTGATGAAGAAGATGAGGCAGTAGTCTTAAGAGATGAGAGCATCTCCAGCAGAATAGCCAAATTTTTGTACTGTTTGGCTAATGAACAGTGATATTTAGCTTTTGCCTACCCACTTTTTCAAATACACTTCCAACAGATTCTCTATCTATTCTTTATCTCATTTAAATATTATTTTTTCATTCATTATTTATTCTTTTTTTAACAACTACACATCTTCCAACATTTTTTTATATAACACATCATTATTATAATAGAAAATATATATTTGAAGAATGAACAGTAGCCCATCAGACTTGATGGGCTACTGTTTATAAGCCAAAAAAAAAGGGTTATAAAGAAGCTACTGGAGCTGTTTTTTTGGGTTCCATTATCCATAATAGCTAATATTTTGCTTTTGCATCTATTGCTGGAGATGCTCTGAGGAAGGCTTTGTGATGGGCCTTTTTATGTTGTTGGGCTTTGATCCTTCCTACTGCACTATGACCTGTAAATCTGAGGTAAGAGAGCTGGGACTAGCCTAAATAGGACTACACTTTAGGCTAGCTTGTGCACAAGTCGGGCCATCCCAATATAGACGCATTTTGGCAGGAGCACTGCAGGCTGGGCGTATGGTATGAGCATGGCGGGAATAACTGTTATAGATGTTATAGCAGGAATACAGCATGATAGAATAACTAAGAGTCTAAACGGAATGAATAAGACTAACACCAATAAGGAAGGTAGCTAATAAAGTTACAGCGGAATAACATGACAAAAGGAAATAATGTTATAGCAAACAACTTAATAATTGAATACTAAACTAATCACCCAATAAGCATAAATAGCAAAAAGAAAATTTGTCTGCCAGGAAAAGTAGGCTTAGCTTTTCAATAGAAATGAGTCAAAGAAGGGAGCCAATCTCCAACGTGAGTAATCTCAAGGAAGGCTTCTGCCATAGGAGTTACGCATTTTGGAAAAAGGACCTAAATGGTTTAAGTTTCGATTCTCAATCCCTCAGGGAGTGGGTTTCTCAAGAGGGAGAGAAAAAGTGATCTATTGATACATGCCTCTATTCCTACCACTTGTATTCCTTTGATTTTTCTATGCGTTCTCTCTTTTTTCTCCCTTCTTTCTTTTCTTTCTTTCTACCTCCCTTTCCTTCCGTTCCTCCTCTTTTTTCATTGTTCACAACTACCCCTTTTTATACTATTTGCCATGGTGGGATTTACCATTTTTGTCTCTCAACAGCTTTTGGCTCTTCATAGGTGTCCTTCCAAGATTACCCATTGCCTGTCGGCTGTCTAGCCATTACCTCTACTCAGAGTGTGTAGGTTGTACCACTCTCCATTCGTAGACAAAATTGCTTGTCTTGTTTCTTACCTCTTTCTGTTTTTCATCTCACTCATCTGGATAAAGATTAAGCTTTCTCATCACCTACCTCTATGGCATGCATTAAGTAGTCCTAACCCATACTTACCTCTTTTGGGTTAGATGCCATCCTAGTAGGACATCTCTCCCAAAGAAGCTTGAGCGGGAGCCCTAGAATAGACCCATTTTTTCTCCCCACCGCCAAACCACACCCTTTGAAAGCCTTGACCCGTGGCCCACCTCCTATGTATTGGCTAGGTACAAGTAGATGGTGCCCTAACTCTTTGTGCATGCTCTACTTCATCTGAATTTGTTTCTTTCTAGCCTTCACACCATTTCTGCTGCCTTTGTGTTTGTTTTATTCTATTGTACGTGTTGGTTGATGTTTTATCTTTTGTGGCGTGAAGGATGTGTGGGCTTTTGGGCTCATATTCTCTGCCTTTTACCCCTTCTTGGGCTGGGTGTTGCTTGGACAAAGCCTTCATCTTCCTACCGAGCTCGTGCTTTCCCTTTCTATGATCGTGGGTTTTTTTGGTTACTGATCCTGCCACGTCACTTCATCGTGCCTGCTATAACTTTACCTCTCTTTTTATTTCTTATTACCTTGTGGGCTTGCGAGCTGATGCTCTTGTTGTGTCAGCCCACTCCTTCATCAATCTTTTGCTCAGGGCTTCCTTGGCCCACTTTCCACATCTTTATCTCTTTTGGGCTTTGTTGGCCAACATTCTTGTTGTGCTAGTCTATTTCACTGTTTCATTCCTTAGGCTTACTCGACCCATTTACTTCTTCTTTACCTCTTTTACTCCCATGGGCTTTTTGCTAGATTCTTTGGGCTTCCTCGGTCTAATTACCATATTTTTACCTCTTGTTACTATTCGGGCTTATTGGCCTTTAAGCTAACCCATTGAGTTTACTAATTTATTTTCCGGGCTTCCCTAGCCCATTTACTTTCTCTTTACTTCTTATTATTCCTATGAGCTTACTACTTCATTTCTTAGGCTTTTTTGGCCCATTTACTTCTTCTTTACCTCTTTCTATTCTAGTGGGTTTGTTGGCTATCAATCCTGCCATTTTAGCCCACTAGGCTTGCTTCCTTATTTATTTATTTTTTTATCATTTTTCTTTTTACCTTCTTTATTGTTAGGCTTCTTCTGCTATTGGGCCCTTTGTCAAAAATGGGCATCAACAGGCTTCATGTTGAGTCCCTTCACGTAGTTAGATCTTAACTTAAGAATCATTATAGATATCTCCTATTCGGTTAAAAGCTCTGCATTAGGAGTGCTACAATGCACATCATGTACTCTCAACATCTCTTCTTGTCATTTCAAAAGAGGGTAATTCTACCATCCCCCCTTTTTATTTTGGGGGTACTGTACCCACTAATAGGCTACTTGTTATACTAGGTTACTAAGACATTATATTTGACGATACCATCCTCATATTGTGCAGTACCAACATCATATGTGACTATACTTTTGTCATATTTAGTGGTTCCCTTATTTTTTCTCACATTTGATGGTTCCATTGTCACATTAGACAGTACTAACATCATATTTGATCGTATCTTTTTTACATTCGGTGGTACTTTAATTTTTTTCTCACATTTGACAGTTTCATTGTCACATTGGGCAGTACCAACATCATATGTGATAGTACTTTTCTCATATTCGGTGGTTTTCTTATTTTTTTTTCCTTACATTTGATGGCTCCATTGTCATATTAGGTAGTACTAATATCACATTTGACCGTATGTTTCTTACATTTGGTAGTACTTTAATTTTTCTTTTCACATTTGACGGTTTTATCGTCACATTGAGTTGTATCAACTTTACATGTGATCGTACTTTTGTTACATTCGATGGTTCATTTATTTTTTTCTCACATTTGATAGTTTCATTGTCACATTAGGCAGTACCATCATCACATATAACTGTATTTTTACCACATTTAATTGTACCCTTATTTTTTTCTCACATGTGACGGCACCATCCTCACATTGTATAGTACCAACATCACATGTGACTGTACTTTGGTCACATTCGGTGATTCCCTTATTTTTTCTTACATTTGACGATTCCATTGTCATATTAGGCAGTACTAATATTACATATGACTGTACTTTTATCTCATTTAGCTATACCCTTATTTGTTTTCTCACATTTGATGATATCATCCTCATATTGTGTAGTATTAACATCACATGTGACTGTACTATTGTCACATTTGGTGGTTTCCTTTTGTTTGTTTGTTTGTTTGTTTTTTTTTTGCACATTTTTGACACATTTGGTTGTTTCCTTTTGTTTGTTTGTTTTTTTGTTTTTTTTTTTCATATTTGATGGTTCCATTGTCACATTAGGCTACCAACATTACATTTAACCATACATTTCTCACATTCAGTGGTGCTTTAATTTTTTTTACTCACATTTGATGGCACCATCCTCATATTGTGCAGTACTAACATCACATATGACTGTACTTTTGTCATATTCGGTGGTTCTCTTATTTTTTTTCTCACATTTGATGATTCCATTGTCACATTAGGCAATAACAACATCACACTTGATTGTACCTTTCTTACATTTGGTGGACGTTGGCTGCGGAGCGTGGTGGTATGTTATGATCTTAGTGTCCCACATGGATTGAGTATGAGCTTAATCATGTGTTTATAAGCTCTTGGGCACCCTCCCCTTACAAGTCGATTTTCAAGGGTGAGTTCTATCCATAGGTTTGTAATAACATTGGGTAGTACCAACATTACATATGACTGTACTTTTGTCATATTCAATGGTTCCCTTATTTTTTTTCTTACATTTGATAGTTCCATTGCCATATTAGGCCGTACCAACATCACATATGACTGTACTTTTTGCTACATTCAGTTGTACCCTTATTTTTTTACTCACATTTGATAGTTTCATTGACATATTAAGCAGTACCGGCATCACATATGGTTATAGCCAACCTAACCCAACCAACCGAATGACCTAATAATTGACGAATATATATAACAAAAATACCCCTAAAACCTTTACAATTGTCAAAATATGCTTAAATCTAGTAAAATTACCAAAATACCCCCTAAAACTTAAAAATGACTAAAATACCCCTGAAATCCTCAAAATTACCAGGATACCATTTGAACCTTAAAAATGTTTGAAATACCCTCTAAACCTAAAAATTACCGAAATACCCTTAGAACCTAAAAAGTTGACCTAAATGACTCTGAAACCTAAAAAATGACTGAAATGACCTTGTAACCTAAAAAGTTACTAAAATACCCTTAGAACCTAATAAAAGACCATAATGCACTTGAAACTTAAAAATGACTGAAATACTCATAGAACCTAAAAAATGACCCTAAAACCGGAAAAAGAAAAATCCCAAAATACCCTTGCAAGGGAGTACCCCTCAGCCGAGTGGACCGTGATGGAGAAAAGTGGAGTCGCTACCTAGATTAGGTCTAGGAACCATATTGGGCCTTTTGGGCCAATCACTTACATGCATGAGTTTGTATATCAGATTATTGGTTTAGAGTTTGGGTACGACTTGGGAAGGTGTTAGGCACCAAAGACTGCTCGGCTTGTGGGCTGGCATCCGTTATGTATTGGTAGGCCATATTTAATTAAGGAGTTTATTAAGAGAGCCCTAATCCTTAACCTAAACATATATCATGCACTTAAGGAAATAACACACACAACATATTAAAGATTACAATATAAAAGGAAACAAATAAAACATAATAAAAAATATACTAAAAAGGAAAAGATAACAATTAAATCACACATATAACATATAAGGAAAGATTATAAAATAAACCAAACATGACAAAAAGATTCAAACAAACATGGAAAATAATTAAACACAATTAATTAACCTAAACATAGTCAAACAAAATCAAATATCATGTGAAAAATAACTAAATAAACAAAAACAAGAATTTTGCTCTAATCTTGGTTCGGGATGTGCACACATACTCAACTATGCGTACGCATGGTTGAACCATGCACATGCATACTTGATGGATGCGTACGCAACCTTTAGCACAGATCCGTAAAATTACATTTTTAGAGATTAATCAAACAAAGATATAACATGTGAGATCAAACTAGCATGTTAGAACCCTAAACACTAAACTAACATGAAGCAAATAAAATAAACATCAACATAAACAAATAATTAAGAAACAAAATCAAACAATTAAACTAAACTGCATTAAATAAATAAACATGTTAAACTTTACATAAAACTAAAATAACATACCAAGAACAATAAGAAAATATTATAAACAACCTAAAATCAGATTAGAACATATCAAAAAGATCACAACATCAATCAAACATGATAAGAACACTTAAATCCGTAAAATTACATTTTTAGAGATTAATCAAACAAAGATATAACATGTGAGATCAAACTAGCATGTTAGAACCCTAAACACTAAACTAACATGAAGCAAATAAAATAAACATCAACATAAACAAATAATTAAGAAACAAAATCAAACAATTAAACTAAACTGCATTAAATAAATAAACATGTTAAACTTTACATAAAACTAAAATAACATACCAAGAACAATAAGAAAATATTATAAACAACCTAAAATCAGATTAGAACATATCAAAAAGATCACAACATCAATCAAACATGATAAGAACACTTATTATAACATCAAACAAAGAACCATGTGAATCCTATCTAGCAAAGTGAGAAATCATAGAAAAGAGATTCACCTCGCTTTAGAATCAGAGATTTGAGATCGGTTAACCGACCTCTCAGTGCCTGCAACACAAAGATTAGATTGAGGGAAGAAGAATAATTAAAGAACACAACAATAGTTAGTAATCACAATTCAAGAACAAAAGGTTTTGAAAAGGTTTTGAGAAATCCAATTAAGAACAAGTTTCTACCTTTGTTTTGTGCTAGAAAAAGGTTTTGAATCTTTGTCGAAAACATGCTAGCTGCTGCCCTAGGGTTTTTGAAAAGAGAAAATGGGGGTTTAGAGAAGATGGAGGCCAAAAAATAGCTCTCTCTAGCTAGGGTTTTGATTGGAAATATAAAATGAGTATTTTTAAGTTAAAATTAGGGTTTTCGGGGCTTTTAAACGGTCTTTGAACGATCTCAAGGGTCTAGAGGCTGGTCCACATTAAAGAATAATGTTTTGGGCCCTTAAATATGAAGTTCCACTGTTCAAAAAATTGGCTTGCGTACACATCTTTCGAGGTGCGCACGCACCCTTGATTCATGCGTATGCATGCCCTAATTCCTGACAGTTTTGATGGCTTGACTTCAAACGGTAATAACTTACTCAATATAAATCTAAATTGGCAGAATATGTGTTCAAATTGAAGCCCAAGATGTCTAATTTCCAACAAAACAAACCTCACTCAAAAATTATTTGTAGATAAAAAGTTATGGTCAAAAAGTGAGCAAAGGTTATTTTTTAGAATCGTTTTCAACATGATTTGACCATTATTGGGTTGTAATTACTTCCAAACTATAGTGAACTCTTTAAATACCCTTGAGTGACACATGTCAAGCTCATCATTGGGGGCCGGGGACCAAAATTTATTAACGGGTACAAAATGAGGTGTCTACATTTAGTAAATTGCCTTATTTTATTTTATTTTTTATTTAATGAATGGGAGACTGAATTTTTGTTTTTCTTGATCACAAATCTACGTGTTGTGTGCACACATGTATTGTACTTCAGTGTTGAGGCACTTATAGCACTCATTCTTTTTAAGTTTCGTAGTTGAAAATTAGGTTTGTGACAAGAATTTGAAAATAAATTTGCAAGAGACACAACCATTATACTTTGAAAAAATAAAAATAAATTGCTCCGTTTATTGTTTATCATATTTAACTAGTTCAAAGTTAAGTACTACACCACCGTGCACCCTTGGTGTGGTGGTCACTTCACAAGTATAAGTGCTTGTGGGGTGTGGAAGGTAAGGGCAGGGTTTAGGTCTTCAAGAGGGAGTTTCACACACATATACACTTAGATTAGGCTAGAGTAGAAATTCTATCTTGTATATAAAAAAAAGGGTTAAGCACTACAAGAATGGATTTCTTCGACTTGCAAACAATTTTATAATAGCTGATTTTCCTACTTTGACCCTTTGATGATTCAATGTCAAACTTGCTGTGTTGTCTCACACCCTCACTCCCACTCTCACATAATCAATTTCCTATTCTCTCAAAAGATAAAAAAAAAAAAAAAAATACCTTTCCTTCCCAATCTTTATATTGGAATACCATTAAATATACTGTTGATACACTAATGGAAACTTTTATAAATTACTCTTTTCATTTTCTTTATATGGAACTTCCAAAAATTACGTTCACATTAATGTACTATAATGCGTTTTGGATTCAAAATTTGGCACCAACTTCAGCACGTGCAACTCAGGATAATAACCTAAGGGCTCATGTCTCTGTTTTCTTTGCCTTTGTACACTAACCAATTAGCCTACGAGGAAACAACTAGGGGTGATCAAGCAACCAAAGGCTAGTGTCAACAAACTTTACAAATGAATGACTTTATACCAAAGTTAGGAAGCTTAAGTTATGTTTAACTGAGTTATCATAAACCCTTGTGCCTGCCGAGCCAAAGATGCAGAGGGGGCATAGTATCTATTCGTACAATCATACACGACTTCTTCAATGTTCTCATTTGCTGATAGAGGAATGCATTTTTTCAAGCTGCCTTATCTTGTCATGCAACACTTCGACGGTAGAATTTGCATCCTACACAAATAACATTGCTTTACATATGAGTAATCCTCTCATGCAATAAAAGTGTAAAAAAACAGAGAGACTAAATAGAATTGGGAGAATTTCATTGATTGAGAATGAATTACAATGAAATGAAAAGAATGAATAAATATCTACACCTTCCCCTGTTTATATACACAGAAAAATAACTAACTCTACTATTGGCACCAAAACAGTTATTTGAACTTTTTGTAGGCTGTACATGTGCCAAGCTTAAGTAACTAACTCCTAGATTTGTGGAACTGACTCCCTCAATGATCTTGGATGAAGAACTCATGATATGGCATGGACTCAAGCAATTCCAAGACTACTGAGTTAATCATGTCCTTTGATGCAAGCTTGGTGGTTTGATCAGTGCACACCTCATCAGCAAATGCTACATTGCTTGCTGCCCTCGTGGCTTGACCAATGCACCTGGCATCAGCAACTGCTGCACTGATTGCTACTCTTGTGGCTAAGCTAGTGCATCCTTCATTTGCACCTGTTGCACCACTAGCTAGCTGTGTGGCTTAAGGCATGCAACACTTCTTTGCACTCTTAACACTCCCCCTCAACAGTACAACTCTTGCCTTTTGATCTTCCATACCAGTATGAGGGTATTCCACCTTAGAAGCAAAAATATTAATGACATCTAGTCTTTTGATCAGCCTTAAAAAACTTTCCACTCCCAAGGCTTTGGTAAACACATCTGCCAACTGATTCTTAGTTGAAACATAGAAGGTTTTAAGTGCACCATCAAGGATCTTATTCCTCACAATATGGTAGTCAGCCTCTATGTGTTTCGACCTCTCATGGAACACTGGATTTGCTACTATATGAATTGCTGCCTGGTTGTCATTGTACATCAGCACTGGCTTATCATGTTTGATATGTAAATCTTGTAGCAGATGCAAAATCCAAGTCAATTCACAAGTGGTGGTAGCCATAGCTCTATTCTCAGCTTCTGCACTGGACCTAGACACTATGCTTTATTTCTTAGACCTCCAAGACACTAAAGCATCACCAAGAAACACACAATAGCTTGTTAGAGACTTTCTTGTGTCAGGGCACCCTGCCCAATCAGCATCATAGTATGCCTTTAGGTGCAGATCAGATTCAGTGGGGAAGAAAACACCATAACTAGGTGTTCCTTTTATGTATTAAGTATTTTAGAGGCTGCTTTCATATGTGGTGCTCTAGGTTGTGCCAAGAACTAGCTGAGCCTATGCACTGCATATGTGATGTTTGACTTGCTCAAAGTCAAGTACATAAGCTTCCCAATAAGCCTTTTATACTGTCATGGATTGGTAAGTAAGTCCCCACTGCCTTTAGACAACTTTAGTTGCTGTTCCATTGGTGTTTGGACTGGTTTACACCCTGTCATACTAGTTTCCTCAGGGAATTCCAAAGCATACTTCCTCTGAGTTAAGCTAATCCCACTCTTGTTTCTTGCAATTTCTAAACCCAAGAAATACTTGAGTGATCCCAAATCCTTAATACCAAACTTTTGATCTAAAACAGACTTGAGAGAGACAACACAAGCATGATCATTACCAGTGATTACCGTATCATCTACATAGACCAGTAGAGCAGTGAACAAAGACCCATTGCTGTGCTCAAATAAGGAGTGATCAGCATGAGATTGAACAAAACCAAGCTCCTTTATTGTTGCTGACAGCTTAGTGTACCACTACCTTGAAGCCTATCTCAAACCATAAAATGACTTAACCAATTTACGGACCCTAGGAGCAGTAGAAGAGGCTAAAACACATTCCCCCTTATTGTGAAAACCAGGTGGCAATGTCATATAGATCTCTTCATCCAAATCTCCATGCAAAAAAGCATTGTTGATGTCCAATTGGTGCAAAGGCCACTGCTTGGCAGCAGCAAGAGCAAGCAAGACCCTTACTAAAACTATTTTAGCAACAAGAGAGAAGGTTTCAAGGAAATTAAGACCTTCCCTTTGAGTATACCCCTTAGCAACCAGTCTAGCTTTGAACCTCTCAACACTGCTATCAGGGTTAAACTTGACTTTATAAACCCATTTGTAGCCAATGGGAAGCTTACCAGGAGGCAAGGTAGTTACATCCTAAGTATGATTCTGTTCAAGGGTTTGGATTTCGTTTTCTATGGCAGCCCTCTAAAGTGGATCTTGAACAGCTTGAGAAAAATTGGTAGGCTTTTTGGGACTAGAACTAACTACCAGTAAATAAGAATGGTAGCATGGCTCCAAATGGGAATAGGTAAGACTGCAAATAGCAGTACAAGCATAGTCCTGCAAATAAGCTGGAGGTCTGACTTCCCTAGTGGACTTCCTTAGAGGCACTGGAGGCATTAAAGCAACTGGTGGTGATGAAGAAGGCACCTGATCAGAATGAGACACCTGTATAGGACTAGAAGAAGAAGTAGGATTCGAAGGTAAAACAGTTGGAACATGCTGATGAGAAGAAGAAGGTGTTTTAGCAATATCCAAGGAAGATAGATAAAAAATGCTAACAGGAGTAACAAAATCATCAACACCAGCTGAGTAGGAATCTTCAACAACAGAAGGTAGGAAAGGATCTGTAATATGAGGTGAAACAGAAGCAAAAGGGAAAGAATTTTCATGGAAAACCATATCCTTAGAAAGGAACACCTTGTTATTAGACAAATCAAGAACTTTATATCCTTTAACCCCAAAAGGATTTCCCAAGAAAACACACTTAACAGTTCTAGGGGCAAATTTAGACCTATGATTTGAAAGAGTGGAAGCAAAACATAAGCAACCAAACACTTTTAAATGTGCATAGCTAGGTGGATGCCCAAACAAAACTTCAAAAGGAATCTAATTTGACAAAGTAGATGAGGAGATTCTATTGATTAAGTACACAGCAACTAGTATAGCATGACCCCACAAATGCAAAGGTAAATGGGATTGAAACATGAGGGCCTTGGCCACATTCAAGATGTGTTGGTGCTTCCTCTCAGCAATAGCATTCTGTTGAGGGGTTTCAACACAACTTAAATAATGCAAGATGCCTTTTTTAGCAAAAAAATCTTTCATGATGAATTCAGTCCCATTGTCAGACCTTAAAGTTTTAATTTTCTTACAAAATTGGGTTTCCACCATAGTGCAAAATTGTTCTAAAATAGATTGTGTTTGAGACTTATGCTTTAACAGGTAAACCCAGTTCACCTAGAATAGTCATCAACAATGGCTAAAAAATACTTGCAATGATCAATGGTAGAAACTGAGAAAGGTCCTCAAAAATCACAATGAATCAACTCAAAGCAAGATTTAGACAAATGAGAACTATTATTAAAAGGTAAATGTTTTTGTTTTGCAAGTGGGCAAATATCACAATCAAAGTTCTCAATTAGAGGTGTGCAGAAAACCCATCGACTCGCCAAACCTGACCCGACCCAACCTGACCCGCCGGGTTGGGTCGATTTTTAGGGCTAGGTGGGTTGGGTTAGGTTACAAAATTTTTTTTTTATAGTGGGTCGGGTTGGGTTTGGGTCATAAAATTACAAACCCGCCAAACCCGACCCGACCCACCCATATTTAATATATATTTAAAATATATTATATATTTAATAATTTAAAAAAAAAAACTAGTTGTAGGGCACTTATATATATTTAAATATATATTATATATTTAATAATTAAAAAAAAAAAACTAGCTGGAGAGCAGCACTTCCTCGGTTCCTCCTACTAATACTAATTTAATATATATATATATATATATATAATTAATTTTTTTTAAATAACCAGTTCTTCCTATCCATATAAAAGCCAATTAGTTCACACAAACCTTAGTAAATTACTATTGTTGTTTAGTAATTAGTGTTGTTTGCCTTTAAAGAGTTACATTAATACTAATCTTTAGATTTTTTTTTTAATATATTAATATTATATTTTTTTATACTCAATTTAATAATAATAAATTTTTTTTTTGTCAAACTCATGGGTTCAACCTGACCCAACCCGACTCATGTGGTTGGGTTGGGTTGGGTTGGACTTATATGATGGGTTGGGTTGGGTCAAATTTTTTTTGACCCACCATGGTGGGTTGGGTCAAAAAATTCCCTCAACTCGACCCAACCCAACCCATGCACACCCCTATCTCAATAGAAATGAAACTAGGTACATCACTTGGTTTTATTGAAGCCAATTTGGCATTAGACAAGTGACCCAATCTGGAGTGCCAGATGTGAACTTCTGAACTATGTACAGAAGCAACAATGACAAGTGTAGAAGTGTAGCTCTTGTCCAGCAAGTAAAGTCCATTGCTTTCTCTACCCAGACCAAGTGTGCTCCAATGAGCAAGGTCTTGGATGAAGCATAAGTTTCCAAAGAAAATAAGGTAACATGCAGTGGACTTAACTAATTGACTGACAGAAATGAAATTGAAACTAAAAGATGGAACACAAAGAACATTGTGAAGTATAAGGTGTTCTGATATTTTCACAATGCCAACATGTGTAACAGAAGCAACTTCCCCATTAGGTAAATTGACAAAAGTGTTTAGAGTAGTAGTGATAGTGGTGAAACATGCAATGGAATGTACCATATGATCTGTAGCCCCTGTGTTTATGACCTAATCAATGGCATGAAAGACCTCTCTATTAATTACTTTAGCAGAAAAAATTGAATGCTTCAAGGAAGGGGTAAAATGAAGCAATGAATTGATACCTGACATGGTGTCAACAAAAGTAGAATGAGCACTGTCTGAAGATGTCATAGATGTGGAAGGCACACCAGTTGCAGCAGGTACACTAGTAGCTCCAGAAAGCATGCTAGAGACAGCAGCACTTGTACTAACACTTGCAACATGGTGATTAGCACCTTGACCAATTCCAAAATTGAAAAGAGCAAGCAATTGCTTACACTGTGCCTTAGAAATAGGACACTGAGCAGATGCATTAGAAGAAACCTCAACAGCTTGACCTTAAGGATATGAAACTTGGTTAGCATTGGAATTAGGCTTCCCTTTGTGCTTGTAACCTGGTGGATACCCGTGGAGCTTGTAACACTTGTCCACAGTGTGTCCAAGCATGTTACAATGAGTGCACAAAGGTCTCTCCTTCTTAGGACCACCTTTACTACTTGAATATCCCCTGGTATTGGCATACATTGTCACTGAATCAGGCCTAGGTGTGAAGGCAGAGCCATGACCAATGCCTTTGTGAGATTCTTCTTAGAGACCCAGAGTATACACCTTGCTCATTGAAGTAAATGGCTCAAGCATGGGAATATGACTCCTCACTGTCTCAAAACTCTTATTGAGCCCCATCAAGAGCCTCATCATATAGGATTTCTCATGTGCAATGCTCAGAATTTTCATTGCTCCACAAGTACAAGCTGGTAAAGGTTCATAATGAATCAATTGATCCATAAGCTTCTTGAATTTAGAGTAATATTCAATCACTGATAATTGCCCCTGAGTTATCTGTGAAATTTCTTGCTGAAGATTATAAATCTTTGGTCCATTTCCCTATGAAAACACATGCTGCAACTCAAGCCACATCTCCCTCGTAGTCTCACAGTAGATGATACTGCTTGAAACGTCAACATGCATAGAGTTGATCAACCAAGAAAGCATCATTGTGTTACAATTTTCCCAATCTTCATACCAAGGAGAATCAATTTTAGGTTTAGCAATCTTGTCATTGACAAATCCTATATTTTTCTTGGTAGTCAGTGCTAGAACAATAGCCCTAGACCAAGATTGATAGTTCTTCATTCCCAACAATGGTTGAGTGACTAAGATGTTGCCTGGATTCTCACTTGCACTAAGGAAAAAATGATTGGAAGAATTGAACTCTGTGCTAGATTGAGGAACATGCTATGTGGATTGATTGTGCGTAGGATTAGAATCACTTCCTTCAGCAGAAGCCATTGATGCTTTCCATGAAGCTTGAATGGAACTTCTAATGAAATTGGAATTGGAAACAAAAAACAAGAAATCCATCAAGATTCAATATCAACAGGGATGAATTGAGACCTTGCAAATTAGAATTCAAGGAATCTCTTGAAGTAATCTCTGTTTGGTAAGCAAGAAAATTTTGTAACGAAAAAGCGAAGCTAGCACACTCTAGGGCTCTGATACCATGTAAAAAAAAAAAAAAAAACCCAGAGAGACTAAATAGAATTGGGAGAATTTCATTGATTGAGAATGAATTACAATGAAATGAAAAGAATGAATAAATATCTACACCTTCCCCTGTTTATATACACAGAAAAATAACTAACTCTACTATTGGCGCCAAAACAGTTATTTGAACTTTCTTTAGGTTGTACACGTGGCAAGCCTAAGTAATTAACTCCTAGATTTGTGGAACTGGCTCCCTTAATGATCCTGGATGAAGAACTCATGATATGGTATGGACTCAAGCAATTCCAAGACTGCTGAGTTAATCATGTCCTTTGATGCAAGCTTGGTGGTTTGATCAGCACACCTCATCAACAAATGCTGCATTGCTTGCTGCCCTCGTGTCTTGACCAATGCACCTGGCATCAGCAACTGCTGCACTGACTGCTGCTCTTGTGGCTGAGCTAGTGCATTCTTCATCTGCACCTGCTACACCACTAGCTAGTTGTGTGGCTTGAGGCATGCAATACTTCTTTGCACTCTTAACAAGTTGTAAAACAAGAACACAAATATGCAATTCCAAAATTTTTGCTTTTGGTGGGAAATTGAACCTGTAGCCTCTTCTTCAAATGTAAGTAAATGGTAGGTACTGATCCAAGTTGAAAAATTTGTACAAGGAAATTCAATCATCTTCAGAAAAAAATAGAGCCATTTTTACTTGAAAATTATTCTGTCTTCCAGTGTAGTTACCAAGATAGAAGGTGCATACCTGAGCATCAAGAGATTTACACTTGTCTCTTTTAGACAGCAAATCGTGCAGCAATTCACCTAAAACTTATCCCTCCCTTTTCTCAAATCTACACCACATGAAAAAAAAGGAAGGGTTCCAGAGTGCCTATAAATCTGATTTTGAAAGTGAACGTGCGCTACAATTAACATCACCTACTTGCATGTTCAACAAAGGCATTAGTAATGCTCATCTGGACAAACCTTAGAATCATTTGAACACCAATGCTGAACACCAGTGATTGATTCATAACAATGAGCAATTGATCACATCATAGACTTCATCAACTATAAGACCAATGCTGAACTTCAACCATAAAGAGACTATATACAGTTAGTTTTACCTAATACAGTATCTTTGAGAGTTGTAGATTCTATTAACTGATTTATATAGAAGACAACTAATTGGATGACTCAAACAAAGGTCCATCAAATAGAACAAGGATGGCCCACCAATTATATTAAGACGCAACAAAACTTCAATTGATTTTTATTATTTATTATTTTTCATTTAATATGCAAGATAGGGAGGGAAAGAAGTTAGCCGATGACGCATAGAGCATTAGGTGTTGTTTGGATTTTACCAAACTCAGTTAACAAAACTGAGTTTTGTTAACTCATATTCCAAAAATCGTGGGCCCCACATGGATGATGATGATGTTTGTTTGGCTTCTTTTTCGGATGTTAACTCAGTTAACAAAACTGAGTTTTTTGGATGATGAGTTATCAAATTCGGAAACACCGGATGCTTGTTTTCAAGTTATGAGATTATTAACTCAATGGCATTTTGCGTAATTTTTCTTTCCAAATGGGATCGACAACAGTGTATTATCACATCTACTTATTACCGTTGGCTTTTATTCCTTTCTTTTTCTCTGTTTCTTTTCTTTTCCATTTTCAAACCTCCTCCTCTGCTTTAGTTCTTCTTCTTCTTTTTTTCCTTTACTCTTCCATAAACTTCTTTCTTCCTCCTCTCACTTCTCTTCCTCTCAAAAATCTGCTACATCCAAAGCATTTGGCTACCTGAAGAGAGCCTATCCAGCTGAGGAAGTTGCTGACTGAAGAGAGGCTTTATCGAAGGGAGGCTTGATCTGAGGCCGGCAGGGCTCTCTCCCTTAAAACTTTGTGATTTCTTTTTCTTCTTTATTTTTTTTCTCTGTTAAAAAAAGCTGAAGCTTGAAAGCTTTGGTTTTTTTGGCTTATGGGTTTAAAATGAGGTCAAGATTAGATCAAAGAAGATCTTGATGGTCAAGGATTTTTTCGAATTTTTGTATTGAGATATGCCCAAAGCTGCTAGGTTCTGCCTCTTTTTTTTTTTTTTTCCCTCCATTTATTCACTATGAATGCTTGGTTAAGAACAACTAGATCGGTATCGCAACTCATGTATTTTACTTTATATACATCAAAGTAAAGTGGGTGACATAATGGAAGACACAAGAACTTAAAGTAGCTTGCAAGAAGCACACACGGGTCCCCCGCATATTTGGTTTTGTTTTTGGAGAACTGAAGAAATAAACAGCACAAGAGAAAAAGGTGTCAATGAAAAAAAAGAAAGACAGTAATGCAAGTGTTAAAGAAAGACAATACAAGCTTAAAAAAAATGGAAAGAGAAAACAGATTTGGGTGGTCTTTTGGGTTTGGGGTTTGAGAGGTGAAGACAGAGGCTGCAGGAAATAAATGGGAAAGCAAAAAAGAGAAATGGAAACCCAATACTGAAATAGCAACGCAGGTAGCAATTTTGTGCCCTCTGCAAGATGGACAGTAATTGGGGCCCACAAAAGGTGAGTTTTTTTTTTTTTTTTTTTTTTTTTTTTTTTTTTTTTTTTTTTTTTGTGTTTTTAAGAAGGAAAAGTTAACCGAGTTTAGTTGCCAAACAGTCTTGGGTTTGTTTTGGGAATTATTAAGTGATGAGTGATGAGTGATGAGTGATGAGTTACAAAGTAATGAGTGATGAATGATGAGTGATGAGTAATGGGTGATGAGTGATCAATTTTTTGCAGCCAAACAGGGCCTTATCTTTGAAGACCCAGAGTCTATTAACAAAATATTTCTCCTTTTTGTACAAGTTGGCTATGTCATCACAACAATCTTAAAGGATACAATCTATTGGGTTAAAAAAGATTGACCCCAGTTAATTAATTCAATTAACCAAGTTAATTAATTAAGTCAAATTACATGCAAATCGTGAAGGTACCAACAAATCACCAAATAACTAATATGCAACGGAAAATAAATTAACATGGTGATTTGTTGACAAATGGGGAAAATCTTTTACAAGACAAAAACCTCACTGGGTGAATTTAAGGTCACCACTCTCAAAAATCCACTAATCAATAATCAAGCAGTTATAAGTATGAGGAATTTTACCACAACCCTAGCCTATCCCAAAATACGAACTTACAGTTGAACATTTGCTTCAATATCCAATTGAACTTGATCTTGTAGCAGACTTTTTTGCTTGGCACAAATCTCTAATTTGTGACTAGCTCCTTTGCACGGATCCCAGTACATGACTAACTCTACCAACTTGGTTGAATGTTGTTGGCTGCAAAATTCTTCACTTTATAAACAATGAAGATCAGGAAGCATTTAGTTACAAAATCTTAAGGCGTACAAACAAAATAGCTTCACATAGAGTATATGAGTTTTAGGTCTTCGTTTCTGCACTTGATGACTTTTAAAATAAGCCTTATATATGACTAGGGTTGTAGAGAGAGAAACCCTAACCATTCAAGTCATCATGGGGCTGAATATCAAATCTGAGAATTCTAAAATCGTAATTCTCAATAGATCGAGCTTGTGTTAAGCTTCTTCATTAATCTTCAATAGCAACTAGTGTCGAGCTAGTGTTGAACTTTAATGAAACAACTTTTTTTTACTTGTTTTTTGGATCAAACTTTATGTCTTTAATGATACCACTTCATATTTTAGAATAACATACTTCTTGATACATTAAACCCAACTTAAATTAACCCAATTACAAGTAAAGTGTGTTTTGTCAAAGGATTAGCCAATTACACAGAAAATATGACTCTAACACAATCAATATATCCATTAAAAAAATAAAAATTGATTTCATCAATTCACTTAATTGAGCATATAACCAATATTAAAATAAATTATAATATTTTTTATAAAAATAATCCAACACAATGTATTGATCAAAATTACAAGAAATTTTGGCACATAATTAAGCCAACAAAAACAAAAATTTTACTTTAAGTTTTTGTAGTAAAACTTGTAGTACCTATAGCATTTTTCATTCGATTTTGTGTGGTTTACATGGATTTGTTAAGATCATTATATTTTAAAAAAATATTATGTGTCTTATATATGAATAAAAATTAAAAGAAATTGAGGATTTATAATTTTAAATGAGAAAAGAAATCCTTTCCCGGAGTTATGAAGTACATGGCTAATATGAGGTAGCCAGGCCTCCCAGAGATGGAAATGGAGAATTGAGAGGAAAGAGAGAAGAATCAACTAACATTCCTGATCATGAATGAAGATTTTTAAGTACAATGCTCCAATGCGGTAGTTATACTAGTAAAGTCAAAGAGAGAAAAGAACAATGCACCAATGCGGTAGTTATACTAGTAAAGTCAAAGAGAAAAGAGAAGGTATAATAAGATTAGTTGTTTTAAAAGCAAAGGTTAATAATATGTAGCTGTAACTTAGGCAAACTCAGGCACAAGTGAAACCTAGGGTACTAAGACTAGTAACACTAGTATTTTTTTATTATTTTTTTTTACTTTTTTTATTTGATGAACAAGTAAGACTAGTAAGACCTTTAGTTGACAACTAAAAATATTTTCTTCTATAGAAATTGTTAATGCGCATAAGGAAGTACAAACGAGAGGAAACAAAAATTATAATTGAAATCGCCTATGTACTATGAAAATGGTCATCATCATCTCCAATAACAACATCACCCTGCTTCTTGCGCGCTGCTGATTCCTTTTCCTTGTTCTCATAGTCATGGCCGTTGATGATGACATTTTACACACTTCTCAACACCCTCTTCTTCATTCCAATGGAGCTCATGCCAACAACAACAAGAAGAAAAACATCAATTCTGTATCATTGGCTAAATGGGTTCTCAAATTTACCATGTGGATTGTATTCCTTGCATGGGTTCTTCTCTTTTTTGTCATTCCTACAGACTTCGGGAGTGAACTCTATGCTGACTGGATTGATGCAACCAGTGGAAGCCTATTTGGGTACACAGGTAGCTACTTCTTAATTAAACCTCGTTATCGCATTCAAAAGAGTTCGACTTAAAAATGTGCATTTTCAGGGAGTATGTTGCTGTTATACAGTGCCCCAATTATCATTATTGCATTTCTTGCTGTTCCATATCTTCTCATCTCTGGGGAAGACCAACTACAACTGCAACTACAAGAGTATGTATTTTTTTAATCTATGCACTCCTTTTACATTTTTTCATTTTGTTTTTACGGTATATGATAGCTAGCTGCAAAAGGAATGATATAATATTGCTCATAATCTGTGTGCTTAAATTGGAGTAACATGAAGAAAAAGCATAAGTTTCATCTATTTCAGGAAGAAGACTCCAAGATTCCGATTGTGGACTTTCCCCGTTCTGGTGGATGGACCACTTGGGGTTGTTTCCGCTGCTGAATTGATTGGCATGATCCTCTTTATCGTGTTTGTTATCTGGGATGTTTATGTCTATACTGCAGTGATCTTAGGAACGATGCCCGATTACTTGATCCCCGTAGAAAAGTGGTACGATATTTTGTTGGGTTGGGTGTTACTTTGTTTATGACTTTATTATATAGCTTTTAAATAGAAACCATAACCAATTTTTATATTGCTTAATTTTCTTTTGATCATTCTACTTCAGTAGTTTTTGCAGTTTTGTGTCATCCTTACAAAACTTTTAGGGAAATTATAGTAAGCTCACCAAAGTTAGAGCCCATTTTCACTTTGCTTACCATTCAAAAGTTGACACTTTGCCCTATTTTCATCTTGACTACCTGTTGAGACTTCTGCTTAGAAAGAAGAAGGTACAGTCAAGAAGAAAGAAGACTTGAAAGAATACACTGAAGATAAAACAGAGCAAAACGACACAGTTGAGACTAAAAGGAAGAAAGTAAAGTTGAAAGCTAAACGATGTTGTTGCACTTAAGTATTAATACTCATTTGTTAGCACATGTAGTTATTGGCACGTATGAGTTAATATTAGTGGTTTACAGTTGTCATTCTCTTGTTATTTAGGCGATTAGAGTTTGTTAGTTAGTTAAGATTCTTTCTTTTCTCTTTTTTCTCTGCTTCGTGTAAATAAGGTAGAGGCATTGTGTAAATTAATTAATCTTTTCATTTCTGTTTCTATTCAGTGAAATTGGTTTTCTTCCAATAGTTTCTAGAACGCTTTCTTAACATGGTATTAGAGCTTCAATAGCTCATCCATGGCTTCCGCTTCCAACATAGCTTCAGAATTAGATCCAATTCCCACCAATACTTCTAGCATTGCAAATCACAGATCTTCCAATCAAGCACCTCCAATGGATGATGCAAATACCAATCCATCAAGCCCTTACTTCATTCCACCTACAGATGTTGTCCTTGTTTCTCAACCACTGATTGGTCTTGAAAACTATCTCAGTTGGTCAAGGGCTGTGTTTCTGTCATTGAGTGGAAAGAACAAGTTTGGCTTCCTTGATGGTTCTATTTCCATGCTTGATCTCTCTCATCCTTTGTACAATGCTTGGCACAGAGCAAACACCACTATTCTTTCATGGTTGGTGAATTCCTTAAGCAAAGATCTTGCTACTAGTGTGATGTATATTCATACTGCTAGGGATTTGTGGATTGACATGTGTGATAGGTTTTCACAGCCTAATGTTCCAAGATTATTTGAGGTCCAGAAAGAAATTTCGAAGCTTTCATAAGGTTCACTCACGGTGAGTTCTTACTTTACTAAATTCAAGATTTGTGGGATGAAATTGTGCATTATCAGTCTTTTTCTGCTTGCACTTGTACCTGTACTTGTGGTTCTCAACGAAATCAATTGAATGCTCAGCAAAAGGATCAAGTTTTTCATTTTCTCATGGGACTTAATGACAGTTATTCCACTGTCACTAGTCAGATTTTGATCACTGAGCCTTTACCTGCAATCAATAAGGCCTATTCTTTGATTTTGCAAGAAGAAAAATGTAGGTAGATTGGTCAAAATGATTTAGTCACTGAACCAACAGCTTTGTATGCTAACAATTCCAATCCTAAAGGATTTCAAGGTCATCAAGGTTGGAATCAAGGGGGAACTCATGGAGGTCAAGGTGCAAAAGGTGGTCATTCTAAGAAGGAGAGGCCTGTCTGTACATACTATGGAATTGTGGGTCATGTAGCTGATAAGTGCTACAAATTGCATGGTTATCCTCCAGGATATAAGCACAAAGGGAAGGTTTCTGCCAATCAGGTTTCTAGCAATGGAAATCCTGGCAATTTCTTTTCCAGTAATGGTAATTTTGGGAATTTTACTTCTCCACCTATGTTGGGTTTTACTAATAAATCTGAGATGATGCATTGCTCCCCACAGCCTCTAGGAGCACAGTCTCAATTGAACTTGTCACAATCATAATTCAATGCTCCTCAGTGCCCCATCACTGAAAATCAGTGTGAGCAATTACTTTTCTTCCTTGCATCTCAGTCATTCAAAGAAGCTGCGACATCTCAGCCGACATCTACACATTAGGCTGCCTCAATTCTATCTCCCTTGTCTAATGCAGCTGCTACTGCTAGCACTAGTTTAACCATGCCTTAGTTTGCCAATTTTTCAGGTAATCCTTTTTGGTTGCCTCCTAACCTTTCTCATTCCATTTTGTCTGCCCATATCATAGATAGATAAGCTTATAAGTCTAATGATTGGATTACTGACACTGGAACAACAGAACATATGGTCCATTCAGTTTCTTGCCTAACCACTATTACATCCACTATTAATACCTTTGTCTATTTACCCAATGGAGAGAAGGCTTTGGTTACTCATATAGGAACAGTTCATATCTCAGACAACCTTGTTCTCTATGGAGTTTTATGTGTTCTATCCTTTACATTTAATTTGATATTTGTTAGCTAGCTCACTAAATCCCTTTTTTGTTGTCTTGTGTTCCTTGGTTCCTTTTGCTTTATCCAGGACCTAGCCAATTGGAACATGATTGGACTGGGTAAAGCAACAAAAGGCCTCTATCTGCTACATCACAGAGTTCCACCTCCATCTGTGCTTGTTGTTACTTCCAAGATTCTTGTCTCCATTCCTTCTGTCAACTTCAATAGTGTCTAAGCTGATTTGTGGCATTTTTGTTTAGGGCATCCTTCTTATGCCAAGTTGTCTTTGCTTAATAATCTTGAATCCGTTTTACCAGCTAATAAGATTGTATGTTGTGACAATTGTCATTTTTCTAAACAAAAGAGACTATCCTTTCCTACTAGTCACCATGTATCTCATTGTGTGTTTGATCTTGTAGATTGTGATCTTTGGGGGCCCTTTTCAATTCCCACTATTGAAGGTTACAAGTTCTTTCTTACCATTATGGATGACTATTCTAGGTGTACTTGGGTTTATTTGCTTAAATCTAAGTCAAAAACATCAGCTCTTATTCAATAGTTTTTTGTCATGGTTGAAACTCAATTCAATGCCAAAATTAAGTGTATTAGAAGTGACAATGGCACATACTTTATCATGAAGGATTTTTTCAAATCAAAAGGCATCTTGCATCAATTATCTTGTGTTGATACTCCTCAACAAAATGCAATTGTTGAGAGAAAGCATCAACACATTTTAAATGTTGCAAGAGCATTAAGGTTCCATTCTTCCTTACCTTTAAAACTGTGGGGTGACTGCATTGTCACTACAGTCTATCTCATCAACATATTACCCTCCAAGCATTTAAATAATAAAACTCCTTATGAAATGCTTTTCAAACAACCTCCTTCATATGGCCATATTAGGATTTTTGGATGTTTGTGCTTTATTTCTACTCTTGGTCACAATAGACATAAATTTACACCAAGAGCTCGAAAATGTGTTTTCCTAGGGTATCCATATGGTATTAAAGGATACAAGGTTCTAGATTTGGAGTCAAATTATATTCATGTCTCTAGGGATGTAGTTTTCTATGAAACTATTTTTCCTTTTGCTTCTACCTCATCTTCATCCTAGTTCTCTTCTGATTCTTCCATTGATGCTTATCATGATTCTTTTGTTTTTCCTCATTTAGTTCCTGACTATTCTTTTTTAGATTCATCTTTTCAACAAAATCTTGTTTTTCCTTCGGCTGATTCTGCAGACACTGTTTTTGCAGATTAGATTCCTACTTCTTCACTTCAATCTGATTTGCCACATCCTACTCTTGATATTAATTTTGAGACTGGCATTGTTTCTATATCAATTCCTAGGCCTAATTCTCCCTTACACCTCAGAAAATCAACTAGACCACATAATCCTAATTTCTACCTCCAAGATTATTCTTGCAAGTTTGTCACTTCTAAACCTTTGTCTGGTGAGCCTTATGACATTTTTGCTTGTCTTACTTATGCTAATCTTAGTAAGAACTATAGGCAATTTGTCATAACAGTTGATTCTTCTTCACCAGACCTTACTTCCTTTTCAGAGCCAGTCCAATCTTCTGATTGGAGGGCTGCTATGGATAAGGAGATTGCAGCTCTTGAACTCACAAATACATGGACTTTAACCCCTCTTCCTCCAGGTAAGGTTCCTATTGGATGTAAATGGGTTTATAGAACCAAATATAAGTCTGATGGCTCAATTGAAAGACACAAGACTCGTTTAGTAGCTAAGGGTTATACTCAGAGAAAAGGGCCTTGATTACACTGACACTTTCTCTACTGTAGCTAAGTCATTTTCTGTTAGGATGGTCTTGTATGGCTACTGTGATAGAGTTGTTTCTTCATCAAAAGGGTGCCAATAATGCTTTTCTACATGGTGATTTGGCTGAGGAGTTTTACATGAGTCTTCCACTTGGTTTTCACAGTAAGGGGGAGTGTGTTTCTCATTCTAATTCTTCTAATTCTGCTCCTTAAGTTTGTAAGCTCAACAAGAGTCTTTATGGTTTAAAGCACGCTTCAAGGCAATGGTTTGCCAAGCTTTTTTATACATTGTTGAATTTTGGTTTTATTCAATCTAAGGTTGACTACTCTCTTTTTACCTAAACTAAAGGATCCTCTTTCACTGTTCTGCTAGTCTATGTAGATGACATTTTGCTCACTGGTAATGATCTTGGTTGCATTAGTGCTTTGAAGCTCTTACTTGATACTAAGTTTGGCTTGAAAGATTTGGGTTCTTTGAAGTATTTTCTGGGTCTTGAGGTTGCTAGAAGTGACAAGGGGATCAATTTGAATCAAAGAAAGTACTGCTTGGAGATTTTGCAAGATACAGGGTTTTTAGGGTCTAAATCAGTCAAAACACTAATGGAACAAAACTTGCATCTATCAAAGGATGTTGGTAAACTTCTTCTAGATGCTAGTCAGTATAGGAAATTGATTGGAAGATTGTTATATCTTACTCTGACTAGACCTGATATCAGCTATGTAGTGCATAGGTTAAGTCCGTTTCTAGCTGAACCTAGATAGCTCCATATGTTGGTAGTCAATAGGGTACTTCAGTATTTGAAGGGGACACTAGGCAGAGGTTTGTCCCTCTCTAGTAGCTCAAGTATGCAAGTTAAAGCCTTCTGTGATGCGGATTGGGCAGGCTGCCCAGATACCAGAAGATCCATCATGGGCTATAGTGTGTTTTTGGGTGATTCTTTATTCTCTTGGAGGTCCAAGAAACAAAGCATGGTCTCTAGGTCTTCAACAGAGGCTGAATACAGAGCAATGGCCACCACAACATGTGAATTTGTTTGGGTTCTTTAGTTGTTAAGAGACTTGAGAGTTGATAATCCAAGTAGTGCTCAATTGTTTTGTGATAATCAGGTTGCATTACATATTGCAGCAAATCCAATCTTCCACGAAAGGACAAAACATATAGAAGTTGATTGTCATTTGGTGAGAAACAAGATTACAAAAGGAGTGATCATAACATTCTATGTTTCAAGCCAATTTCAAACAGAAGATATCTTTACAAAAGCATTGGGACTTCTAGCTTTTAGCAGGTTAATTACATGCTTGGGGTTAATAGATATTTACTCACCAAAGCTTCAGACTACTTATGATCAAGTCACTGAAGGAATGCATTGAAGATAAAATAGAGCAAAACGGTACAGCTGAGACTAAAAGGAAGAAAGTAAAGTTGAAAGCTAAATAATGTCGTTGCACTTAAGTATTAATACTCATCTGTTAGCACGTGTAGTTATTGGCACGTATGAGTTAATATTAGTGGTTTACAACTGTCATTCTCTTGTTAATTAGGCGATTATAGTTTGTTAGTTAGTTAAGATTCTTTCTTTTCTCTTTTTTCTTTGCTTCGTGTATATAAGGTAGAGGCACAATGTAAATTAATTAGCTTTTCATTTATGTTTCTATTAAGTGAAATTGGTTTTCTTCTAATAGTTTCTAGAACGCTTTCTTAACACTACCCATGATTGAAAAGTTGACACTTTGCCACTTGAGATAAGTTTCGTTAGAATTCTGTAAGAGCATCTCTAGTAACTTCTCTAAAATTTTGTACCATTTGAGAGTGAATGGTTACATTCACCTTTTACCTACTTATTTTTTCAAATACATTTTTCAACTGACTCTATATTTTTTCAAATACGTTTAAATATTATTTCTTTAATCTTTTAAATTTTTTCATTATTTTTTAAGAAATGTTACGTTCACAACATTTTCACAACAAATTTTAAGTGGTAAGCTGTTACTAGTTTTAGTTTGAACTCACCACTTAATTTTTTTTTTCCACTAGTAACTACCAATAACAACCTATCATTTATAATTTTTTGTGAAAATGTTGTAAAAATATTGTGGACATATATTTTTTTTCATCCATACATTTACTTTCTAAAATCATCTCTATCTTCTTTTTTCCTTTTTCCTTCTTGTTTTTTCTCCTCCACACATGTATGCTACTCTTCTCCAATGTATCCACATTTTTGTTTCTTCTCCACACATCTTCTAACTTCTCCTTTGTGTCTACATTTCTATTTTTATTTTCTTTCCTCTTCGTCTCATTTCACGCACACACATAGCCAACAGAGAGAGTTGGCATTCATCTAACTTTGTTTTTTGATGAGAAGAAAGAGCGTTTTTTATTTTTATTTTTTATTTTTTTTATGAGAGAGAGAGAGAGAGAGAGAGAGAGGATAAAAAATTAATTTTTTAATCAACTGTGGGATTATTTAAAGGGAAAAAAAATGTTTGGAGCTGCTACAGTAGCTCTCTTGAAGAAGAGAGCCTATTGGAGATGCTACTGTAGCAACTCTAAAAATATTTAGAGTTAGAGAAGTTGTTGGGAGGTGTTTTTAGTGTTTTTGCTCTCCAAAAAAGGCTTTAGAGAGCCTATTGGAGATGGTCTAACCCACCTCTCTATTTTTCACAATTAAAAACATAAAAAACAAATAAAAAAGATCAAAAAGTGGTATTTACAAAAAAAAATGTGAAAGAAGAACAAAAGGAATTAAATCCAAAACCTGGCCTCCTCATAAAGTCTCCAGATTGTATGAGGTATTGAAGAAACTATGATAAAAGTTATAGAGAACCCAAATTCTATCACTCTCTCTTCCTTCTCCTTTTTTTTTTTCTCTACATTTTTTTTCTTGTCGAAATTCACCTTTGGTATTGAATTTATAGAGACAATGGGAGTTTGAGAGAGAGTCGACGAGAGTCTATCATTTAGTTTTGACACATAGCTTGTTTCTTTACAAAATTCCTTGTTTAATATGTTTTTGTGTTTTTATTTTTTGTGTTGGGAGGAGAGAGACATAAAAGGGGTGCAAATTAAAAGTACATAATTACCCTTGTTTTTTCTTTAATGGAGGTGGGTCATAAGAGAAAAACAGAGTTAATCTCAAGTGGGCAAAATGTCAAGTTTTGAACCACAGGTAGGCAAGATGAAAATGAGCTTAACCACAAGTAGGTTTACTGTAATTTGCCCAAACTTTTATAATAAAGATGGAATTAAAATTAGTGATCTCTTATATTAGAATGAAGAAATGCTTCTCTAATCTAAATACATATGGAAGTTCTGAAAACTAGAACTATCAAAGAACTAAAATTGGGCCTAGTTACCAATTTTCCCCCTTTTTTTTTTATTGGATTGGATTAGGGTCCGATTCTTGATTGAACGGGCCAATATAGTCCGGTTTTTAAAACTATGACTACAATTACAAACTATTTTACAACATTTTTACAAACTATAGATGTGATAGATTCTTACTGATTTTTATCTCGACCCACCCCTAATATCACTTTTTTACTTAAGTGCCACAAATTATTTGACAACATTTTTACAAATTATTGATGTGGCAAATTCTTACTAGTTTTATTGTGGGTCCACTACTAACATTACATTTATGTTTACCAATAATTATTTAAAAAATATTAAAACCACGTCAGTAGTTTATAAAAATGTTGTAAATTAGTTTATATCTGTAGCATTACTCTTTTTACTTACCAATAACCAATCAATACCTCAACAATTTGTAATAAAGTTTGTAAAATAATTTGTGGTTTTAACATTTTCCATATAAGAAACAGAGTTTGGTGCTTAACCTAACAAACTTTAGGTTAAGCAAACTTTCCAACTAAGAAATAATAGACTGACACGTGGCTAATATAATTAAAACTAATTTAACAAACTTCTGTTACAGCTTCAATGACACCGTTTGAGAGCTTTCAGACTACAAGTTATTGTCACTGATCTGAACTCATCTCTTTGCAATCATAAAACATGTTGTATATGAGAAATTTAAATTCTTCAGAGTGTGCATTTTCGCTTTAAATTTTTTAGAGTTCTTTTTCGTCAGTACATGAAGATTGGATTCACTGGTTGAGATGCCTAGTTTTTTTTTTTTTTTTTTTTTTTTGAAATTTTCAGTTGTTTCATTTTGAATAATAGTTTTTTTTTTTTTTTTTTTTTTTTTTAAAATTTTATGTGTGAGAGAGAGAGAGAGAGAGAGAGAGAGAGAGTGAGGATAAAAAATTAATTTTTTAATCAACTGTGGGATTATTTTAAGGGAAAAAAAAAATGTTTGGAGCTGCTACAGTAGCTCTCTTGAAGAAGAGAGCCTATTGGAGATGCTATTGTAGCAACTCTAAAAATATTTAGAGTTAGAGAAGTTGTTGGAAGGTGTTTTTAGTGTTTTTGCTCTCCAAAAAAGGCTTTAGAGAGCCTATTGGAGATGGTCTAACCCACCTCTCTATTTTTCACAATTAAAAACATAAAAAACAAATAAAAAAGATCAAAAAGTGGTATTTATAAAAAAAAATGTGAAAGAAGAACAAAAGGAATTAAATCCAAAACTTGGCCTCCTCATAATGTCTCCAGATTGTATGAGGTAATGAAGAAACTATGATAAAAGTTATAGAGAACCCAAATTCTATCACTCTCTCTTCCTTCTCCTTTTTTTTTTTTTCTCTACATTTCTTTTCTTGTCAAAATTCACCTTTGGTATTGAATTTATAGAGACAATGGGAGTTTGAGAGAGAGTCAATGAGAGTCTATCATTTAGTTTTGACACATAGCTTGTTTCTTTACAAAATTCCTTGTTTAATATGTTTTTGTGTTTTTATTTTTTGTGTTGGGAGGAGAGAGACATAAAAGGGGTGCAAATTAAAAGTACATATTTACCCTTGTTTTTTCTTTAATGGAGGTGGGTTATAAGAGAAAAATAGAGCTAATCTCAAGTGGGCAAAATGTCAAGTTTTGAACCACAGGTAGGCAAGATAAAAATGAGCTTAACCACAAGTAGGTTTACTGTAATTTGCCCAAACTTTTATAATAAAGATGGAATTAAAATTAGTGATCTCTTATATTAGAATGAAGAAATGCTTCTCTAATCTAAATACATATGGAAGTTCTAAAAACTAGAACTATCAAAGAATTAAAATTGGGCCTAGTTACCAATTTTCCCCCTTTTTTTTATTGGATTGGATTAGGGTCCGATTCTTGATTGAACGGGCCGGTATAGTCCGGTTTTTAAAACTATGGCTACAATTACAAACTATTTTACAACATTTTTACAAACTATAGATATGATAGATTCTTACTGATTTTTATCTCGACCCACCCCTAATATCACTTTTTTTACTTAAGTGCGACAAATTATTTGACAACATTTTTACAAATTATTGATGTGGCAAATTCTTACTAGTTTTATTGTGGATTCACTACTAACATTACATTTATGTTTACCAATAATTATTTGAAAAATGTTAAAACCACATTAGTAGTTTATAAAAATGTTGTAAATTAGTTTATATCTGTAGCATTACTCTTTTTACTTACCAATAACCAATCAATACCTCAACAATTTGTTATAAAGTTTGTAAAATAATTTGTGGTTTTAACATTTTCCATATAAGAAACATAGTTTGGTGCTTAACCTAACAAACTTTCCAACTAAGAAATAATAGACTGACACGTGGCTAATATAATTAAAACTAATTTAACAAACTTCTGTTACAGCTTCAATGACACCGTTTGAGAGCTTTCAAACTACAAGTCATTGTCACTGATCTGAACTCATCTCTTTGCAATCATAAAACATGTCGTATATGAGAAATTTAAATTCTTCAGTGTGCGCATTTTCCCTTCAAAATTTTTAGAGTTCTTTTTCGTCAGTACATGAAGATTGGTTTCACTGGTTGAGATTCCTGGTTTTTTTTTTTTTGAAATTTTCAGTTGTTTCATTTTGAATAATCTGGGACTTCGCCTTGGTTCTATCGGATTAGATTGCTTTGCTTTTTTGTTTCTTCCGGTTGCAAGGGGATCAGTTCTTCTCCGCCTTATAAATATCCCTTTCGAGCAAGCAATAAGATATCATGTGTGGCTTGGACATCTTACTATGCTACTGTTTACTCTCCATGGACTACTCTATGTAATTTCATGGACAATTGAGGGAAACCTTCTAAAAAATGTGAGTGCTAAGGGAGTAATTCTTTTTCTTTTGCATAGCCATATTTATACATATGTGTTTCTCTTTTCCTTATATATATATTTGTTATTTTTTTTTATAAGAATATATTTGTTAGTTTGTTTGCCAAAAGAAGAGTATATTTATAATAACTACTAAAAGTTGAATTATCCCCTTGCTATATATACATACACACACATGCAAAAAGAATGCAACGGAAAGGGAAACAGCAATTGAAAATGGAAAAATGGGAATGATAAGACTATAGATATTATTCAATAAAGCAAAGAGTTTCAAGACCTTACAGATGGGGAGATGCTTTGCAGCAGTAATAATTGTTATTTTGTTAATTTGATTTCACTCTTTTTGAAAATGATCCTTTACGCCGCTACCTTCTGGTTTGGCTGTTTTATTCATGATTATTTGGTTAAAAAATTTTATTTATTATTTATAATGTAATAGAATAACATTTAACAATCAAAGATAATAAAAAAATAACGACGTAAAACACAAAAATAAACCGTATCAACCAAAAGTTGAATTTTAAAGAGTACAAAAATTCATCAATCTAAAGTAGAGATGCAAGAAAAATAAAAAAATCGACCAAAATAAAAGTAAAAGTAAAGTTTTAGATGTCCTCCATAAGGTTATCTTTATTTTATTCTTTTTTTTTTGTTGGGATATCAGATATTAAACTGATAAGAACAGATACTACACATTGATCTTAGCCTACTCCTCCTGTCATCCTCTTTGTTTTCTAATTAAAGGTTACAAATTGACGCTTGATTTCTTTTATTTTTTTCTTTCTCCATCTACACTTTATTATCCATAAATCTCTCTCTCTCTCTCTCTCTCTCTCTCTCTCTGTTGACATCTTATTGTTTTTCCAAATTTAATGATAATTCTAATGTACTAAATATGTACCATAACATTTATTTTTATTTATTTTTTCACTTTTTTTTTGCTTCCATTAAATTAGTATATCCATAACTATTAGTTTTTTCATATTATGTTTGGTTTCTTATTATTATTATTATTATTAATTTAGTGTTTCTAAGTTTGTGTTTGTTTTGTATTTCATTTTTCCATTGATGCATTGTAACATTTCATGGGAAGACTTTATAAGAACAATTTTTATTTATTGAATTTAAATAAAAATTTATCTATTTAATTTTTTTTTTAAATGAGACAAAATATAAATAATTTAATGATATGAAGGATGTTACTAAATTTAAACGTTGAATAAAATAAGATGAGAAAGAAAAATAGTAAAAATGAAATGTATAGCGATAAACACCAAATTATTTTAGTTATGCTAAGTAATAAAATAACATTATATTTTATATACTATCTTTATAATGCAATAGGATAACATTTAACAATCAGTGAGAATAAAAAAGATAACAACATAAAACACAAAACTAAATTGTATCAACCCAAAGGAGAATTCTAAAGAATAAAAAGTTCATCAACCTAAAGTAAAGATGCAAGAAAAATAAAAATATATACCAAAAACTGAAAAAAATATATAGAGAGAGGGAGAGAGAGAGAGAGAGAGAGAGAGAGAGAGAGAGAGAGAGAACCTTTTGTGTGTGGAAAAATTGAAAATTATGCTAGAATGAGAGAGAGAACAACAAATTTATAGTATGAGGATAAGAATAAGAAGTGTAAAAAAGTAAGGAAGATAAATGCATAGAAGAATAGTGATATTATGGTAGAGAGTAGTGGGGATATGAAAAGTTGAAATGGAATAAGAAAGGTTGAAGATAGTTAAGGTAGAGAGTAGTGGGGATATGAAAAAGTTAAATGGAATTGAAAATTTAATAATAAATAAGAATAGTTAAAAATAAGGTAAATATGATATTTTGATTGTAATATAATAGAGTTTTTAATTCACTTTAAATGTTAAAAAATTATATAAAAAATTGGAAAAAAATGATAATGACATGGCTATTGAAGTGGCTTAGCTGGAGTGTAGCGATAATAAATGTTGCGCTTTAGTTTTTAGATATATACAGATAACATGGTGATTGTTCAAAGACACAAGCATGACACTATAAACAATTCTAGAATGGGATTTTGTGATTTTTTGTGGTTAAAATACCCGTTGACAACCTTTTATGTTATGATGCAAATTCTTCTACTTCAACAACTCTTGATTATTGGGTAGATCATATTGATATTCTTGCTATGGCTGTTTGGTGATTGTATACTAATTGTTGCTAAAAATATCTTCTTTTTATTTTTATTTTTTTAATATATCTTCTTCTTGATTCAATGATATGGTCATTGATAATTACTTAGCACACACAAACTATGAAAGCATGGTGCTAATTTACAAGTCATTGACTTGACTTGTTTGATGACCTTTGGCACTTGTCCATGTTGTCTTATTCATATGACAAAAAATTCACGATTCTAACTAGTTCATGATAAAAAAAACATGAGCATAGAAGTGAGTCCCATTAGTCTTGGCTTGTAGTCATAATTTTTTAGCTTCTGTAGTGCTTGGTATTTTTATATGCATGTGTGGGTCAAAATGTCTCCGTGGTTTTGGAAGAAGCCAAGCTGATATGTGTTTATCTATATCTCTAATTAATTTGATGCTCATCACACAGAATCTGTTCCAATTTCTATTCAAGCCATTTTTAAATTGTGTAGAACTAAGATGTAACTAATTTCATCCTCCTCTTTAAGACTTAATTGAGAGGTAAGTTAAGTCATCAAGTAGCATCACACAGAAGAAAGACAAGAGAAACCCATCTCCTTTGTAACCCTTGTCAATGGCTAAACCATATGCTTTTTCTTTCTTCATAGAATGTATCGAAGAATACCTTCATCTTCATGGAAAGAAATATAAGGTCATATGAAGATGACACTGCTTATATCTCTAATTGTTTGATGCAGACGTTGATGTGGGTAGATCTCGGTGTTGGTCATTTTCCAGGTGTTATAACTTTGGCAATTGGTCTACTAATGTGGATGACATCACTTCCTCCAGTGAGAAAGAAGAAGTTTGAGTTGTTCTTCTACACTCATCAACTATATATAATCTTTGTTGTCTTTTTAGCTTTGCATGTTGGGCATTTCATTTTCGGTGTATCTGCTGGAGGAATATTTCTTTTCATTCTAGATCGTTTTTTGAGAATTTGCCAATCACGAAAGACTGTTGATATAATTTCAATCAAGTGCCTTCCTTGTGGGACTGTGGAATTGATGCTTTCAAAACCTGCAAGTAATACTAATTCCTTACAAATTCGTAGTTTCCTTGTTTTTTGGTTGTTACCATAGTTGTGACACTTTTCCTTGACAATGTAGATCTGCAGTACAATGCCCTCAGTTTTATTTTCCTTCAAGTTCGGGAATTATCTTGGCTGCAGTGGCATCCTTTCAGTGTTTCATCTAGTCCTTTGGATGGTAAATATCATCTATCTGTTCTCATAAAGGTTATTGGGGAATGGACAAAAAATCTTAGAGGAAATATCTTGAATAGTTCTGGAGCTAACCTACATCTTCGACCTCAAACAAAGATAACAGCTTCTGTTGAGGGGCCTTATGGGCATGAATTTCCATATCATTTGATGTATGCACCCAAAAAGTCAATTTCACTAGAATTTACTAGATATCAAGCTTAATTTGAAGTTGCATATTATGTCTCATTTTATGAACTAACTTCACCATTTGATTCTCTAGGTATGAAAACCTTATTTTAGTCGCAGGTGGCATAGGAATTTCACCATTTCTGGCTATCTTGAGTGACATTCTCCATCGTACTAGGGAAGGAAAACCTTGTTTGCCTCGAAACATATTGATTGTTTGGGCTGTGAAAAGATCAAACGAGCTTTCTCTTTTTTCTACGAATGATATGGAATTAATCTGTCCATTTTTCTCAGATAAACTAAATCTTGAGATTCACATTTTTGTCACTCGAGAATCACAACCTTCACTGGTATGCTTAGTTATGCTCTCACACCCTTGTTATTTTGTTTTGTATTTAAAGTTATCATGTTCATTTTGTGAAATTTAATGGTTGTTATTTATCTGCAGGAAGAGGGTCAAGTACACGAGGCTACGAACTTTTCTCTTCCCGTGTCTAGCAACTGCAGCATGTCAGTTTTGGTTGGTACAGGAAATAATATATGGTCTGGACTATATATTATCTCGTCTACACTAGGCTTTGTTATCTTACTTTTTTTACTGGATATTTTTTACATAAACCCTTATGACATATCTTCATGGTCGTATAAAGGGCTACTCCTTGTAATCTGCATGCTTGCAAGTGTCTTTATCTTTGGGGGTGTTGTGGTTGGTTTGTGGCATTTTTGGGAAAGACGAAATGTAGCAAGGGAGGCATTCAAGGACGATAGAATAATGGTTGAGAAGATGCAGCATAATGAAATTGTAGCTCACATGGATTCATGTCAGCAAAAACTTACGAGTTCAATCAATACTTATTATGGTTCAAGACCAGACTTCAAAGGTATAGCATCTCAACTTTTGTTCAAAACATAAATTAAAAGAGTAATATAACAACAACAACAATGACAATGATGATGACAACAGCCAAATTTTAGTCCCAACAACAACAATAGACTAGTCAAGGTTGGCCACGTGTATTCTCATTTGTAAGGGACACCTTAATGTGTGTCTATAGTGACTAAATTTCACACAAGCCATCAATTTACCATAACCCTCCTCTATTTACTAGGCTTAGGACTAGTTGTGAACAAAATATATGACGTAAATGGATGGAGTAAAACTAAAAGAAACATGAAAAAAAATCTTAATAACAAAGTTTAACCTCTTTAGTTGTACCACACCAGAGGCTTTCTTGATTACCTTTCCTTTGTTTTGTTGTAGATATTTTTGGGGATATATCAGAGAAATGGGGCTGCGTTGATGTTGGTGTTATTGTGTGCGGTCCTCCAAGTCTTCAAACAAGCGTTGCTAAAGAAATTAGATCACAGAATATTAAGAGACAACGCCATCATCCAATCTTCCATTTCAACAGCCATAGTTTCGATGTGTAGGCACCACCTTCATCATCTCAGCTTCCTCTTAGGGGGTGTTTGGTTTGCTATGATGTGCCCTTAATGTGATGCACATTACGATGATGCGAGATTAAGGTTTTTGGTTTATTTTATTTTATTTTTCTAACATTACCATAATCTAAAATTACAAAATATATCACATCACTTAATCTCATCACATTCTTAAAAAATGTAATGTTGTATTCTTGTATTGAGATTGCATTAATGTAAGATTACAGTGTAACATAATATCACGGTGAACCAAACACCCCATAATGTAATCAATTATATTAGAAGCTAAATACTCTTTATTGATATGTATAAATATTAATAACAACATACATACAATTATATGTGTATATGCACTTTTAAGTTATTATTATTGGGTTCCTTAATCTTTAATAGGGATTCTAGAGATGGTGATGGAATTATTTATTCTAACCTCTTAAAGGAAAATAAAAGTGACAAATGGATAAATAGGATACATTTTGTTACAATACAAGCTCAACGGGCTTTAAGATTTTTGTATTATTGTACTACATTCACTTGGATTACACTCATATTGGAGAACCTCTTTCTTTATAAAAGCAATCCCTTGTATAATATTTTAGACAATTTTATACAATAAGACATTCAATCTTTTAACATGGTATACTTAGTGGAGAACCTCTTCTTCATGCTACCCTTTATAAATAGCTAGTTGGGAGTCTAGTCTATCTCATTGCCTAGACATTTCCTATGTAATCCACAATGTTAGTCAATTTATGGTTGCAACACGGTCCTCTCAATATGCTGATGTACCTAGAATCCTCCAGTATCTGAAAGGCACCATGTTCCATAGATTTCACTTTTCCTCTCATTCTCCATTAACTCTCTAGCTTACTAAAATGCAAATTGGGCAGGCAATCCCATTGACCGTTGGTCACTACAGGTTATTGCTTACTTCTTGGTAATTCCCTCATCTCTTAGCACAATAAGAAACAAATTGTCATTGCTCTCTAAAGTATTAAGGCAAAATATCATGCACTTGCTAACACCACAAGTCCACAACCAAGCTCTTTGGTTGCATTGGCTCCTATAAGATCTTGGAGTTAATTGTCTCCTAGAGACTTTAATCCACTATGACCATTGAAATGTCATTCAAATATTCACAATGATGTCTTTTATATGCATACTAAACATATTGAGATTGATTTTGACTATTCACCTCAGTCAATCTATTCACAACCAAATCAAAGACGAGTTAGTAAACTTAGAACTTAAACATCAAGACTAGAAGAGGTCCCAATCAAACAGAATTTGACTTGAAAATGTTTTGTAAAAAACTCCCTCTTTGATTCACTACTTTCTAGTGAATCTTATGTGTTTTACCACTGAAATTCTCCCTCTTTGAAAAAGTACATTTTATGGCTTTATATAGTCGAAAAAAGGGGTTTGGGGCGGCTTCCAGATGATGTGGGATCCGTTCCAAACCTAGTTTAAATGCAAAAAACTTTCCTAACATAGTTTTTGGAACCCTAGCATGCATTCGCATGCACGCGTATGCGTACACATGCATGAAGCATGCGTATGTTGAGCTTGAGCATGCGTGCATATACATGTGTATGCGTACGCATGCCCTAGGGTTTCCGTGGTCTTTCTTTTCCAAAATTAGTTTATTCAATCCAAAAATAAGTTATATTTTCCATAAACACTTTCCTTAAGTCAATTTTCATTTGATTGGGCCCTAAACCAACCTTAGACTTTGGAATTCTAGCATCATTGGGGAACAAAGGTGTTTACAGCGCCCCCCCCCCCCCTCAATTTAAAAAAAAAAAAAAATTGGTGTGCGTGTGTGTAATCTAAAAAATTAAAAATTTTCCCCTAAACATATACTTCCTTCGTCTTAATTTGTTTGTCCTATTTCAAAAATCCAACTTTTTAAGGGAATATCATTTATTGCATTGTCTGCTGTATAAAAATGTATAATTTTCCAAAACTACCCTTAAATAAATTTATCAAAAATGGTTTTGGAAATAAAGGAGGGGCATAATAGGAACATTAGTAAATAAATATTTTTTAATTTTAGAATCAAGACAATATTTTGGGACATCCCAAAATAGAATAAGAGGACAAACAAATGTGGATAGAAGGAGTATATTTTTGGCTCTCCTTCTCTATAATATTTAGATATTGACCCATAAGAAAAAAAAAAAGATTAAACGAATTAAATTGTCCATGCCCCTTTAACTCAAGAACAATAGGAAAATATTTTAGTTTAAATGAATTAAATTATCTCAAGTATAACATCAATAACCTTTGGACAAACTAAAATTAACTACAAAATAAAAAATAAATCTAGGCTAAACAAAAATCACATATAGAACAACTAAATTTTGAAAACCAAAATCACAATTCCCAAATTTTTACCCTTACCTTTTCTCTCTTTAGCTCCCTCTCTCAGCTTTACCTAACCTCATTCTTCCTCCACTCAATGCCTCCATAGTCACTACCATCTGCTACTATTGTTGTTTGTCATATAAGATTCGATCTACATCTGCTGCTGCTGCTATTCCTCAGATTCGATTCAATCTACATCTGCTATTGTTCACACTCACACACGAGTTGAATAGACTAAGGTATGGTGAATCTGAGAAATTTCTCTCCTCTCTCATGTTCATATTTGTGTTTTTTGTCTCTACTCTAGTGCTCTGCCTCTACATTTTTTGTGTATGGTGGACTATAGTTTGTGTTTGTGAATTTATGTTTTGGTTTTATGACTTTATTTATAAAGTGAGACTGTGATTCTGTGAGCTTGTGAGTCTTTGGTCTGTGACTGAGTCTATGACTTTGTCTTTGTGTGTTGTGGCCAATATATATGAGCTTGTCTACTTGTGATTTAAGTCTTTATGTGGCTGTGATTTAAGTCTTTGTGTGACCAATAGTCAATATACAGATAGCATTAATTAATTATTAAAATTGTTGTCATGTTGTGGGTGTGGGTGTGGGTGTGTAACTATGTTCCTTTCTTTTAGAATTTTTTTTGAGAAGTCCCTTTTTTAGTTGGTGTATCTAATACGTGATTAAAAATTTAACATTAATATTGTTGTGACTTGTGAAGGCATATTTTACTAATTTTTGGTAAAATAGAACTACGAAATATGGAAATAATGAAACATTTTTTTTATTTTTAGATCATGAGTAAGTCAACTATAATATTATTTTTTTTTTCAAAAGAAAAAAATCCAAATAATTTAGAAGTCATAACTAATGATGCAAGGTTGCCAACCTCTAGCGTTGATGTCCCAGTTTTTGAAAATCTTCAAACAAAAGTTCCAAATGTCACCAATGACGAAAGTACAGGTTTTGTGTGTGATCCTGGACAGCGTAAGAAAATAAGGGAATATGATGCTAATGAATAGGATGACATTCGACGAGCTTACATTAAGCTTGGTATGGGCGCTAGTGGTGTTCCTTTTAAGGGGGAGTATGCCTCCGCCGGGTGGACCGGGGTGGAGAAAAGATGGAGTTGCCTCCTAGATTAGGTCTAGGAACCATAAATATAGCGCCCTTACGTGAAAAGACTGATCTTACTACCAGAGTATGAGTTCGGTGTTTAGGTACGATTTTGGGAATGTGTTAGGTATCCAAAACCGCCCGACCCATAGGTCAGCTTCTACTCATTGTATCTTATGTCTTTATCTCATTAAAGGCACATTCAAACCGTAGCATACTCCTATCATGACAAACCATATCAAACATAGCATACATCTATCATGCATATCATCTTATATCATCCAAGGCAGCAAACAAACAAGATATGCAAGGGTAGAAACATAGAATTATTTAAGGAGCATCATGAACACAAGCACATTTCAAATTCACATATCCTATTCATCAAATCATATCCCAATCAAATGCAAGTACATATGAATGCATGCCTTACCTTACTTATCTTACTGCACCACAGCACCTATGCATCAATGGATGGACATGTGAATGCATGTTTATGGTAAAACAAAGGAAACGTTAAAGAGAAATCCTAATCCAACATGTTAAAGACAAACAAAAAAATAAACAGCAAAGCAAAGACTCAAAAAACAAAAAAAAGAACAAAACAGAGGCATATTGCATTAAAGGAATAAAGAAATAGAAGCAGAAAACCTGAATTAGGATTCCTAGGCTCAAGTATGTGTGCGCATACATAGGCCTGCGTACGCAAGCTAGTTGTATACGTACATATACTTCAAGTCTACGTACGCATGCAGAAAGCATGTGCATGCAGACACGCCCTAGAACCCTAACCCAAAAACACAGAAACAGAGCAGAACTTAAAATAAAGAAACTAACAACATAACATGCTTTAAAATAGAAAAACTAAGTAAACCTAAACTAAACAAGCATATTACATCACAAAAACACAAAAGAAACAAGGAAAGTAGCAAGATTAAAGCAGAAAAAGAAAAAAAAAAGGTTAGAACATGTAAGGTTGAATTTATTCAATCATGTGTTGGCTTTATTCTGTGCCAAATTTGCTTGTAATTTTACAATTAGATACCCTGTATTTAGGTGGGAATTATATAAGGGTAGTATGTGAGAGAGTGTGAAGAAAACTCAAGATGTGTGCAATTCAAAGGAGTCTCACGATTGGATCTCACGACTGGTAAATCGCCAGAATGGCACACGTGTGAAGCATGCAGGGGGAGCTGAAGGGTCACGACAGTTGAAGTACTACAGGACAAAACTTCCAGTCTAGCCAGGCAGTTAGCTCGTGACTTAAACTCGCGACTTGTTCCAGTCACGAGCTCGAGTTGCCAAAATGCCCTGTTTGTTAAAAACTAACCTTTCACATTCCTCATACACCCTACTATAAATATCCTTATACCCACGAAATGTAGAAAGCTTTCAAAGAGGATTTTGAGAGAAAAACCCTGAGAAAAACAAGATTGACTCATCCATAATCTTCATTCTTTGATTCTCCAAATTCTTCTACTCTCACCCTCTCCATTGACATATCCTTGAGAGGTACATTTAACCAAATCCTTATCTCACCATACCTATATCAATAAGAAGGTATTTTGGTGCTTAGAAAGCAGTTCAGAAGGGACCAATTCATTTGGTTGATGCAATGGGCTATCGCGGGCTCCAGTAAGCTAGAGAAGACAAGGTTCCCTATTGGAGCAAGAAGTTTCGAGGGCTTAGGTGCACTGGGTAGATTAGGCTTGGAGGGTCTTCTGCTATTCATGTATCCCAACTTTATTCTTTAGTGGATTATTAACCGCTTGGAGGATGGCGGATGTTAGGATTAGTGCCCTTAAATCCTATTGTATGATACTATGTACGTTATTATATATGACATTATGTATGACTTAATGTTTTGATTAATAAAGTTGTTTTATTATTATCTAAAATAATGGTAACATGAATATTCGGACATTATCATATAGTTCATGAGATGTATAGTATGTAATTTATGTGAAAAGTCACAAAAGATATAAATCACAAGTTCTTTGTAAACTCAAAATTATAGTTCGTAATAGGTGATGAAATTGGGCATTTCATCTGTAAAGACTATAACATATCAACTAAGATGATTTGTTTTGATCATGGAAGTGAAGACTTCTAGTCGATATGTTTTAAGAGTTAAGACATATTGAACTGGACTACTGTGAGATTTATTATTCTCCTAATGACTGTCAAATGAATAATAAATCCCACGACTTCTATTTATATGAACTCTTAATCTTGAGAGAATAATGAACCTGATCATGGAGTGTAGGTTGCTTTGATATATCACGAGTGAGATCTAAAGTAATGGTTAAAACCTCAATATGTTGGGCATCCACATTTGATGTTAACGGAACATTTATACTTAAGATAGAATTTATAGTCTCTTAACAGAAATATAAAATATTCTCTTGAGATAAGTTTAATGAGTTCAGTTATTCAGAGAGTTAGGCCTAACCACTTTGGTAAGAAATTACTAAAGTATATATTTATGAAATTAGATTTCATAAATATATGGTGAATAACTTTAAAAGATTAAACTGGGTACTCAATGATTAAGATGTAGTAATCTTCAAAGTGACAGTCTATATTTATGACTTTGTATTATTACGAATATTTTATGAAGGGGTTGCATGTATAATAAAGTATTGTGATATAATTTATTAATAAGGCCTACAGTGCAATTATATTTATATAGTGATATTAAATATAATTAATGGTAACTTTGGACTTGTTAAGAGTTGACAAAAAAGCCCAAGGCCCATTGGAGCTAGTGTCTTATTGGTCCATTTTGGTCCCACTCCAAGCCACACACTAAAGCCTAATTGGAAGGGCCTAATAGGCCAGCCCAATTAGATAATCATTTAGTTATAAAGGGAGAAACATACAAATTTTTTTTAAGAGAGACATCATTGTGAAATGATGTGTATGTGTGAGTGAACCCGCTTGATTATTCTCCCTTGGAAACTAATTGAGAGACCACACTTCTTGGGCGTAAGGTGGAATTGGAGTGAAGATTAAAAGTATTCCCAAATAACTATAATCTTTTGTTTTGAATTTTACCACACCAAGGTACGCTATTTTGTTCTTAAATTTTGAAATTTACATAGTGTATGTTATTAATCATTAATGAAATAAATCCATGTTTGTTGCTTCCGCTGTGTGTTTTGTATGAGATACAAAACCAGATTTATCAACAGCAGAGAGGTTTTTTTGCCGAGTACTTTGGTTTCCTCTTCGATAACACATCACCGTGTTATCTTTGTGTTTACATCTCTCTTTCCTTTCTCTTTACCTTTTAATTACTATTGTGTTTGTAATTAATTATGGTTTAGAGTGTTTTACCAATTTAGGTTTAGCTTATATTCATCATTCCGCACATATATTGTTTGTGTATAAGCTTATGTTGGTAATTTTGATTTTGGGAGTCTAAACATTCATTGGTGCTTTATACACTAATTGAACTTTCAATTGGTATCAGAGCGGGTACACTTGTTTTGGTTTCATTACCTAAGTGTGATCGTTGATGCTTTGTGTTATTTGCCTTGGATAGTGCTTTGTATGCCTTTATGCATGTTTTGGTTGATGATGAATGTAACATGCCACGTATTTGTGAAAATGCCTCTATGAGTGATAATCCTCATGATTGTGATGCTATGTTACATGAAACTTTGAGACTTATTGATATTCCTAACATCAAACTCTTGAAGAAAAATGCTAAGAAGTTTCAAAAAAATTTGAGCAAGTTATTTTGTGAAAAAGATGATTTGATTGTTAAGCTCAATGAATCCAACAAATTGGTTGAGAAATATAAGAATCTTGCTGAAAATTCTCTTGAAAAGCTGAAAGATTTTGAATGTTTGAATATGGACTTGGATGCTAAATTTGTTTTATCTAACAAACTTGTTGATGAGCTAAAATGTGAAAATGAATCTCTTAAGATGCATGCCAAGTGTTTGATTGCCAAACCTACTATTAAAAATGATGTAAATATTTGTTGCAATCATATTGTGATACACGATTTTATCTCTATTTTGTGTTCTACCTTAAAGGACAAATTGGTGTACATTCCTCCACACAAAAGAAAACAAAAAGTGGAGAGAAATGCTTTTAAGCCTAGGCCTCTGTCTAGATCCCATCCTGGGGAATTAAGTGGATTTAAGTTTGTTCCTCATTGCCATCATTGCAGTGTGATTGGTCATATAAGACCTCAATGCCCCATGTCGAAGAAAGAACAAAACTATGGTGCTAGATCCCTCCCTAAAAAGCCTATTGGACCTAAATCCATTGTTTGTCACCATTGTAGTGCCCTTGGTCATCTTAGACCTCATTGCTCTAAGTTTCAAGCTCTTAAAAGAATCAAAAGAAAAGAGAAACTTGAGTTTTTTGGAAGTTGTACTATGAAAGCAAAACCGGTTTTGGGGGGAAAATGGTAAGTTGTTGAAGAAAGTTTTTGATGTTCTTACCTCCTTGTCTATGTGCATCTCCGGTTATTATTCTTCCAACTCTTATCTCACTTTTCATGAGACATTCATTCCAAACAATCGTTCCATTTGGATGAGGAAGGGTTCCTATGGTTGAGCTTTTGCTTTTTTGGTCCTTGATCTAATTCTTTCGATCTTTATAGGACCCTTCATGCATTAGATACTTCATTGTCATGCACTTGTGTATCATGCATCTCTTTATATGCATTGTTTTTATTGTTTTTGAATTTGATCTTACTTTTATGCTTTTATTTTTGTGTATGTAAAAAATCCAAAAACCACATAAAAAGTGAAAAATTCAAAAAGTTTGATTGTATATGTTTGAGCACATACCTCATGTGAGTTTGGCCTAGTACCTTTGTACTAATGGCTTTATGCATTTACGAGCTTAGCTTGTTCTCTTTGCACTTATATTTTTGTGGAAAAAATCTTGACATCTATGTGTGATTGTTGTAAATCGATCTTCAAGCTTGTCATGAATGATTAGTCAATAGTCATGTTGATTTTGATACATGCGTAGACTTGTGCCTATATCTCTTCTCATTATTTTATTTTTTCTTAAAGAGCTTAACAAAAGTCAAATCTCAAAAAGAGATAATGAGCTGCAAAAGTTGTCGCACATACTAGTATTTGACTAGAAAAAAGGGAAAGCGACTTGTATTGAAAATGTATGGTGCCCAAAAGCCAAAGACTTGTTCATCAAATTGAAATATCAAAAATTTCAGGCATCGATCTCAAAAAGAGATGTAAAGATTAAAAAAAAAAGATTAAATGTTATGAATTGTAAAGAAGCCAAATGAAAAGCTTCAAAGATATGTAATCATTTTCTTGTGGGAGGTCATATATGTTCATTTCTATAATTGAGATAGACCACTTGACTTAATACTAGTTGTGTATGACTTGATTGAATTGATCATTGAAACTTCACTTTAGACTAAAGACTATTCCATATTTGATACACACACACAACACACATGCCTAATGTTCAATAAATGCCTTATTCATTTGTTTGATTGTACTTGTTTAAATGTGATGTGTGTGTGCTTAACTATTTATGGATCAAACCAAAAAGATTTTTGATCATTTTATCTGTATTTGGAAGTGATTTTTATCACTCTTTGTGTTTATATTTTGTGCTTACTTTGTTTTTTATTGTTTTAAACATGTTTTGTGTTGAAAATTAGGTGTCAAAGTTTTTCGCGGCTCATCTCGCGACTCGCCAGTCGCGAAATTGAAAAAATGCATTTTTCGTGACTCATCTCACGACTCGCTAGTCGCGAAATTCGCAAGTCGTAAGTTCATCAAAAAGCTTTCGCGACTCAATCGCGATTCGTGAAAATCTTCGTGACTCACCTAGTCGCGAAATGCCTAGAAATAGCTTTTTAAAGAGCTTTTCTTGGGAAACCTGTTTTAAACCTCTCACATCCTCTCTAAAACTCCTCTTTCAATATTTTTATATCAAAACCCAATCAATTTGAATGATTTTTCATTCCATTAACATCTCTAAGGTAATTTAAAACTCTTTTCATTAATTTAGATCCTTAGATTATGTTTTGGAGAGTTTTGTGCTCTTGGTTGGGATTTTCATCATAAGGGCTGAGAAAACTTAATTTTTGTCAAATTTTGTATGAGATTGGTTTCTTTTGATGATTTGCTTTGGATGTTAGCCCATTGTGGTAAAAAAAAACATATATTAATGGTGGTTTTCATGATGTTCATGCATTGTTTTACATTGTTGTTCATAGTGTGCATGCTAGGTATTTGATAAAATACCTTTTAAGCATTTTCTCATTTGTTTGGACTTCGATGAGTATTAAATTTAGGGGTTTCTCATATTTTCTCATTAGGAACATGTTTGGATCATTGGTTATGTATTTAACACAACTTACTCCACATGTGCATTTTTTATGCTTTGGTCATGCATTGCACATAGCCACCTCTTGCACACACCTTTGCTACCCTTGTCATGCATTGGTCTATACCTTATTTTTTCATCCTAGCATGTCATATGTACCTATGCTTTGTAGCATTTTATTTTGTCTTTTGTTTGAGCTTCATTTTCGCATTCATCTTGCACCCTTCATGCATCTTTATTTTTGTTCATACCTTCATCTCTTGCCCTCATTTTTCCTTGACCCTTTGTCTATTTGTGTCAAAAAGGGAGAGAGTATACTCTAGAGTAGTATACCGAAGAGTTTTGTTATTTTTATATGACTCTTATGCACATTCTTAAGGGGAGAAATTCTATTTCTCGTGCACATTTGTATGGGGAGAGCTTTTCCATAGGGGAGATACATATACCAAGGGGGAGAAGACATTGTGTTAATAAGAAAACTTTATTTTGTTTTTTTTTTTTTTTTTCTTGTTTGCTTTTTGGTGCTTTGAGTTATGTTTAGTACCTAGCTTTGTTGTTCTTATTGCACCGTGTTTGTGTGTTGGACATGCATACTTTCTTATGCTATTGTGCTTCATTGATTGCATGTTCGAATGATAATTTGCTTTGTTATGTGATCATTGTAGTCATTTCTATATAACTATTTTGGTGTATGATCAAGTTGCTCACATGTTTCACATCATGTTTACTTGATCGCAATTTACTTGTTACATTATACTTGTCATTTTATTACTTGCTTCACCTTGCGAGTCTAATGTGTTTTGTGCAAGTGTTTTAGGTTGCATGTATATATGTTCCAAGTTCATCACAGCTTATTTGTCTATAGTTTTTATAACTCTTGAATATTTACATTGCTTTTGTTTAAAGCTTTAAGTATATTGGTTTAAATCTTTCAGTTCATATTCAGTACTTTATTTTTGTACCCATGCTTTATAGCTTAAGTACTTTTAGTTAATATTATGCATTTTCTTTAGTACATCACTCTTGTGCCCTTGTTGGATTTTATATCCTTGATGCAATTACTTTGCGTTTTTGTATCGGTTGAGTGTTGGACATGCAAATGATACTTTGCATTAAGTTTATTAGCTTACATATCCGAATGTTCGTTCCTTGTGTGAATGATCATTGTGATAACTATTTATAGTGATTGTTCCTATTTGGTTAAGTGATGCTTTAATGCTTTAATCTTCACTACTTGATCGCATTATGCTTGCTCCATATGCATTTCAAGATTTCTGCTTACAATGATCATCTTGTGTTGTTGTTTTCAAGAAATACTTGTTCGTATGGTTCAAGAGCTTCATAGTTTCTAGAGTTAGGTGTGAGTAAGTTTTGACAACTGTTCCCAACTCACATGTTAAGTCTAGAGTTTGTTTTAGGGTTTTGTCACGGAATAGCCAAAGAGAGAGATTGTAAGGTTGGATTTATTCAATTATGTGTTGAATTTATTCTGTGCCAAATTTACTTGTAATTTAGCAATTAGATACCCTGTATTTAGGTGGAAATTATGTAAGGGTGGTGTGTGAGAGAGTGTGAAGAAAACTTAAGATGTGTGCAATTCAAAAGAGTCTTGTGACTGGATCTCACGACTGGCAAGTCGCTAGAATGGCACACGTGTGAAACATGCAGGGGGAGCTGAAAGTTCATGACAACTGGAGCACTACAGGACAAAACTTCCAGTCTGGCTAGGAAATTAGCTTGCGACTCAAACTCACGACTCATTCCAGTCGCAAGCTTGAGTTGCTAGAATGCCCTGTTTGTTGAAAACTGACATTTCGCATTCCTCATACACCTTACTATAAATACCCTTATACCCACAAAATATAGAGAGCTTCTAAAGAGAATTTTGAGAGAAAAACCCTAGAGAAAAACAAGATTGACTCATCCACAATCTTCATTCTTTGATTCTCTAAATTCCTCTACTCTCACCCTCTCCATTGACATATCCTTGAGAGGTACATTTAGCCAAATTCTTATCTCACCATACCCATATTAGTGAGGAGGTATTTTGGTGCTTGGGAAGTAGTTCAGAGAGGACCAATTCGTTTGGTTGATGCAATAGGCTTATTACGGGATCCGGTAAGCTAAAGAAGACAAGGTTCAGCGTAACCCTCTTGGATCAAGAAGCTTGAAGAGCTTAGGTCCACTGAGTAGATTAGGCTTGGAGGGTCTTCTGCTATTCATGTATTTCAACTATATTCTTTAGTGGATCATTTACGGTTTGGAGGGCGGCGGAGAGGTTTTTTGCCGAGTACTTTGGTTTCCTCTTCGATAACACATTGCCATGTTATCTTTGTGTTTGCATCTCTCTTCCCTTTCTCTTTACCTTTTAATTACTGCTGTGTTTGTAATTAATTTTGGTTTAGAATGTTTTACCAATTTGGGTTTAGCTTATATTCATCATTCCGCACATATATTGTTTGTGTATAAGCTTGTGTTGGTAATTTTGATTTTGGGGGTCTAAACGTTCATTGGTGTTTTATACGCTGATTGAACTTTTAGAACATATACCTTAAAACAAAAGCTCTTAGGCTTGATTCTGACTGTTCTTCTCAGTCAAATCTATTCACAATCAAATACAAGAGTGATTAGTAATCTTAAAACTCGAAGTTCAAGACCAGAAAATGTTCCAACCAAAAGAAAATTGACTTGAGGATTTTTTTATAAAAAAATCCCTCTATGATTCACTATTTCTAGTGAATCTTAGGTTTTCCTTAGAATTTTCGATGTGATTTCTCTATCTTTTTGAAATATACCATGTAAGGCTTTGTATAGTTGAAAAATGGGAGTTTGGAACGGCTCTTAAATGATGTGGGATTCATTCCAAACCTCATATTTTAATGCAGAAAACATTCCTTTCATAGCTTCTGAACCCTAGCTATGTATGCATACATTGAACCTGCACACGCATACATGTGTATGCGTACGCAACCCTAGGGTTTTCGTGACCTTTATTTTCTAAAAATAGCTTTATTTTATTCATAAAAGAGTTACATTTTCCATAAAACCTTCCTTAAGTCAATTTATAATTTGATCGAGCCCTAAACCAACCTTGGGCTCTAGAATTTTACTATTATTAGGGAACGGGGGCCCGAGTCATAAGGGTATAAAATACGGTGTCTACACTTGGTCCCTACCAGCCTAAACTAGATGAGTACAAGAAAACTAAATTTGGAAGTCATTCTCATAGATTTCAACATTCATGGTTTGTAATTGAGTCATTTCCAATTGAATCATTTTGTACATGGCTTGAATATTCACCTAGTAAAGATGCTGCCTTTTGTCTACCATGCTTTCTCTTTAATAAGCCAACTGGGAATTCTAGGAATCATGTATTCAGTAAGGACAGATTTAAGAATTCGAAGAAAGTTAATGATGTAAATAATTTTTCATTTTTGAATCATATTATGAAAGAACCTAACTCTTTTTATAGAGCTTCTGAGCAAGCCATTGGCAGATTTGATGAACCAGTCTTAACACATACAAAAGGTACTTGAAAATATCAATTTTGATCAAATTGCAAACAATGATGTTGTCAAAGTTCTTGCATTTCAAGGCTTTGCTTTTAGAGGATGGGATGAAATTTTTGATTCAATTAATCATGGGAATTTTATTAAAATATTCAATTTGGTGGTATCATATAATGAATATTTTGTAGAAGCAATAGAGAAAGCTCCCAAAAATGCCTCTTACAAATCACCAAAAATCCAAAAAGAATCTTACATGTATTTTCAAACAAGGTGAAGAAGGCAATTCATGAAGAAATTGGTGATGCAAAGTTTTGCCTAATCGTTGATGAAGCTCGTGATGAGTCAATGAAAGAGCAAATGGCTATTGTTATAAGATTTGTAGATAAAGATGGTTTTGTTCGAGAACCTTTTTTTGGGGTAGTTAATGATGTAAATAATTGTTCATTTTTAAATCATATTGGAAAAGAACCTAATTCTTTTCATAGAGCTTTTGAGCAAGCCATGGCAGATTTGATGAACTAGTCTCAACACATACAAAAGGTACTTGAAAATTTCAATTTTGATCAAATTGCAAACAATGATGTTGTCTAAGTGCTTGCATTTCAAGGCCTTGTTTTAGAGGATGGGATGAAATTTTTTATTCAATTAATCGTGTGAATTTTATTAAAATATTGGATTTGGTGGTATCATATAATGAATATGTTGTAGAAGAGATAGAGAAAGCTCCCAAAAAGCCTCTTACAAATCACCAAAAATCCCAAAAGAAATCTTACATGTATTTTTAAACAAGGTGAAGAAAGCAATTTGTGATGCAAAGTTTTGCCTAATCGTTGATGAAGCTCGTGATGAGTCAATAAAAGAGCAAATGGCTATTGTTATAAGATTTGTAGACAAAGATGGTTTTGTTTGAGAACCTTTTTTTGGGGTAGTTCATGTCCCTGATACTACGACATTAACCCTAAAAGATGAAATATATTCTATCTTGTCACATCATAGTTTGGATATTCAAGATATTTAAGGGCAATGATATTATGGTGCAAGCAATATGCGAGGTGAGTGGAATGGATTAAAAAATTTGGTTTTAAATGATTGTCCATATGCTTACTACATTTATTGTTTTGCACATTTATTGCAATTAGCATTAGTGGCAACATCAAAAGAAGTTATTCTTGTTCAAAGTTTTTTTAATAGATTATCTTCTATTATCAATGTTGTTGGTGCTTCATGCAAGTGTACTGAACAACTAAAAAAATGCTTATGCTTATCAAATTGCATATTTTGTTGAAATTGGTGAGCTTGAAACTATACTTGTTGGGGTTCTCACTTGAGATCGATTTCTAGTTTGGTAAAGATATTTAGTCCAACATGTGAAATTTTACTTAAGATCATCAAGGAAGGAAATACTACTTCCTAACAAGAAGCAGCATACTCATCTTATCGTGCTATGATTTCTTTTGAATTTGTGTTCATTTTGCATTTGATGAAAGAAATTATGGAGATCACTGATGCACTTTGTCAAGCTTTGCAGTGTCAATCTCAAGAAATTTTAAATGCCATGAATTTTGTTTCATCCACTAAAGCACTTATTCAAAAATTTAGAGATGATAAATGGGATAGTTTACTTACCGCCATGAAATCATTTTGTGAGGCACGTGACATAGATGTCCCAAATATGAATGCCTGTTATGTTGAGAGAGGAGGTCTAGCTCGTCATCAACAAGATGACTTCATAATTGAGCATTATTATTGGGTAGATATTTTTTATGCTACGATAGATTCTATATTACAAGAATTAAATCATCAGTTTAGTAAGCATGCGGTGGAATTGCTTAATCTTAGTTCAGCTCTTGCTCCTAAAGAGGCACGAGTCTTTTAGAAGTAAAGACATTTTGTTATTAGTAAGCAAGTTTTATCTAAAATACTTCACAAATCAAGAAATGACACTTTTAAAGGCAGAAGTTGATCATTATGAGCACAATGTAGTTCAACATCCGGACTTCAAAAAGCTATCAAATATTTATGAGTTATGCCAATGATTGGTAAAAACGTGAAAATCATTATTTTACCCATATTTTTATAGAGTGATTACACTTGTGCTCATTCTTCTAGTTTCTACTACAACTACAGAGCTAGCATTTTTAGCCATGAATATTGTCAAGAATAGGCTTCGTAATAAGATGGAAGATGATTTTCTAATGGACTCTATGATTTTGTACATTGAGAAGGAGATTGTAGAAAAATTTGGTACGGAATCAATCATAGACGATTTTCGAGATTTAAAAGAGCGTCAAGTTCCATTTTGATATATATGTTGAAATGTTTAAGAAAAACTTATTTTGTATGTTATATTTTATTGATATTTTTATAATATAAAATGTTTAAGAAAAACTTATTTTGTAGGTTGTATTTTGTTGAATTTGGAATAGATGTTAGCTTTTAGTTCCATAATTTTTTTTTTTTGGTTTTAAGCTTCCCCCCCCCCCCCCCCCCCCACGAATCCTGGTTTCGTCCTTAATAACATACTCTAAATACGGCTCCAACATGAGACTATTGTACAACAAATACCATTGAGTAATATCACGCAGTTCACGTGACATCCCACCATCATTCCGCCAGACCTAATGGGTTGAGTTGTTTATGAGAAAGAAAACTATAACTATGGCAAGCCTTAACTTCCTGAAAACCCATTTTCACAACCTCGCAATATGAAACCATAGACACAGTAAACCAAAATCCCAAATAAAAAACATACAAACACATCTACGTACATTGTCACATACCCACAAGAATAGCAATACCCAAACCCACGACGAAACAACCATTAACATACACACACACATGACACATCCATATTAAACATGAACCCCCATTTATCAAACCCAAGAAAAACCATCAAATTTTTACAACTTGAAACAAACCCAAAACCAAATTAAAATCCATTTTCAAACCCCCGACCCTAAACCTAAATCACCAAATCCCTAAATGTAAAAGGAAATTTAAACCCACACAGAGAGAGAGAGAGAGAGAGAGAGAGAGAGAGAGAGAACACAAGCATTCCTAGAGCAACAAGGGCGCTAGAAATCACAGCGTAAGATTAGGCATGGCAATTTGGGCCCGACCCGTGGGTACCCGGCCCGGCTCGACCCTAATGGGTCGGATTTTACCCGGCCCGATAAAGAATAGGGTCGGGTATGGGTTTTTGAAAAAAAACCCGAACCAGGTCCGGGTCAGGTCCGGGTTTTATCAAAACCTGATCCGAACCCGGACCCGACCCGTTTATATACAAAATTACTTACATATCCTCTTAAATATATATATATATATAGTTATAAACCCTAATCTGTTGCTCATTTCTTCAGCCCCCTTACTCTTCTTCAGCTTACACAACACACAGCCGCCTCAGCCCTCACCTCAGTGCCTCACTCACTCTCAATCTCACATAGCTCACATGGACGGTCTCACTCACTCTCAATCTCACTCCCTCTCGAGCACCGCCGGCCCAAGTTCTCAGCCTCTCACCGCCGGTCCAAGCATTCACCACCGCCGGTCAAGCTCTTACTCACCCTCATCGCCGATCCAAGATCTCACCGCCTCTGTTCTATAGTTTTCTTCAATTTTTTTTTTTTTTGAAATTTTTAGAGACTGAAAATTTCCAGTCTGAGTCTCTGAGATGTTTGTTTCAATTTTTCAGTTGGTGTTTTCTACTTAAAACTATGGATCTCAACCAAAGTATGTATCAATTCTAGTTATGCTAATTGTTAGTCTTGCCACTGGAATGAATATTCATTTTCGTTTTTATACTTTTGTGAAACTGCCCTGGTAGATCTGCCTATATCTGATTCTGAATGTTGATTTTCATTTTTATGCTTTTGTAAATGGTATCTTGGGTGATGAATGTTTATCACTCAACATAAAGAAGCCCTAGATTAGTTTTTTTGTTGAGCCTATACGAGTTTCGTTTTAGGTTTGTAAATGGTATAGGCTCAAATGCTTTTGTAAATGGTATCTTTTAGGTTTGCAAATGGTAAGAGGGGAGAATTTTTTTTTTTTTTTTTTTTTTAGCTGTAGATTTACTTGAAAACTTTCAAATACAAAAATTGGTGTTTAGGTGCTAGATTAGTATGAGAAAAATAAAATTGGGTGTTTCTGTGTTTAATCAGTGTTGTGCTTGTTGAATTACCTTTATTTTTTTATTTTTTTCTCTGGTTGGGCCCGTAATTGGGCCCAATCCCTTAACGGGGCCCGTGGGGCCCGGCTGAGGCGGGTCCGGGCCCCGGAAAAAAAAACCTGCTTAGTAAATAGGTCGGGTCTGGATCATAGGTCTTGGCCTGTGGGTCGGGTCCGGGTATGGAAAAATCCAGCCCGAACCCGACCCGTTGCCATTCCTACGCAAGATCAAGGAAAGGAGTGCTAGTAGAGGCCATCGGCACGACGTTGTCAAACTTGCATGAAATTTGGCAAGTTAAAGGGAAATGACATTTTAATCTAGACTCGAGATAATTGCCTTAAGCGTTGCCTAAATTTAGGCAAATTCCTTCGTTAAGTCCCCGAAAATAATTTTTTTGCTATTTATAGTAATTTTTTTTCTTAATAACTTTTAGTTTAAAATTCAGAATAAGGCCCCGTCTGTTTTGGGACGTCTTTTAGAGACAGTATTTTAAATTTCTGCAATTATTTCAATTTTGCTATTTTTGGCAAAAATTACTATTTTGCCACCTAATTATGTGATTTGCGCGAATCAGGGTTTCTAGGCGTTTTCCTAGCCGCCCTAAGGTTTTTTTTTTACTATTTAAACATATTGTAGCCTCCAGGGTAATTCAATTTTTTAAATTTATAAAAAATACAGACTTTGTCTATTTCTCTTTGGTGGATTCCAGAACCCTTTCACCTTGTGAATTCAAGGAACTTCTCTTAGATTCGAAGTTTTCATTCAGAAGTTAACGTGTTTAATTTCTTTTTCAATTTAGAAAGCAACATGTTTATTTTCTTGTAATTTTTGCGACATCAGAGAGAGAGAGAGAGAGAGAGAGAGAGAGAGAGGGAGAGAACTCCAACCTAAAGAATATCAATATGAACAACCAGTTCAAGAAGCTGCAACCGATCCTGAAAATGTTTATGTAACATTAAACTTTGAGAGTTCCCAACCAAACCCATAAAATGTGCCACAAAATGACCTCTATTCCCAAGGCCAACGACAACAATTTCAGCAGCCACCACCACCACCACAAGCCTATCAGACTCAACCAGCTGCCCAACCCGTACTGATGAACCCAAATGGGGTGAATCATTCTACTCCATACCCACCACCACCTACATCAAACAGGGCTCAACCTGTACAGTACACTCCTCATCAAAGCCCACAACACAGCCCAATGTATCAAAATGGGCTAAATGAGCCAGCGACATACCCACCACAAGGCCCGACTTACCAGCAAGGACCAGTAGCTGGGGCTGCAGTGGGGGTGCCAGTGCAGCAGAATCAATACCAAATGCAAGTGCAAGCTCAGGCAGGCACGCAGGGCTGGAATTCTGGGCTTTTTGATTGCATGAATGATCCAACTAATGGTGATTATTAATGTCAATTGTCATCATCTCTCTTTTTCTTCAAATATTTAGTTCAATGCCTTGTTTTACACAAACTTTTAGTATCTACGAGTGTCAAGAGTACACATCTTGGTATTTCTAAAAGAAATATGCTGAGTTTAAATCTCATTCTTCCATTAGTTACAACTATTGAACTATCGGAAAAAGAAGAAGTTAATATCCACGAATAAATAATCAAAGCCAAGTGGTATTCTTTGGTAATTCATATACTATTAAACAATGTGTAACAATGTAAGCACCGTAAGTGAAAAGAAAGTAGTAGAAGAAGAAGAAGAAGAAACTACTGGAATGAAGTTTTGATAAAATTTGTTTCTCATGTTTCAGCTCTGATAACCGCTTGCGTCCCATGTGTGACGTTCGGCCAGATCGCTGAGATTGTTGACAACGGCCAGACTAGTAAGTGAATTTTTTATAATTATATATTTAATACTGTTAGATATAATAAAAGTTATATTCCATACATCTTGGTCGTGTTAAGTGGATACGCATACTTTGAATTTTTATGAAATTTTGAAAGTCATGACCCTTGTCAAAGTAGTTCTATCATAAAATCACACATTATATATATATATATATAGTAGCCTATAACGAGAAAATTCCATTTTCTGCCCATGAAACCGATAATGTTGTGTTGTAAACTTGAGGGGAAGCTGTAAGGACTTGGGGAAGGCACACCCGCACAACTCAAAAAGGATCATTTTTGAATTATTGGCAAAAAGGAGAATGGTAAATCGAACTCTAGAATCCAAAATGGGAACGATTCACAAGACTAATGAACACGTAACCATTCTAACAATTATTTCAAAAAATAAAGAGAAAATAAATATAGATTTTGATCCGTACATTTTATAACTTGTAATTTAAATAAGGGAAATGTTTTTAGAAACATTTTATGAGAAAACTGTAGGGAATTCAACCTGAAATTCCCAACCTGTGAGAAACAAAAATAGAGAAAACACATGTCAAAGAAAAATAATCACACGCACAAGACAATATCTATGTGATTCGGCAATTTGCCTATGTTCACGGAGTTGCAGAGATTTCACTATTATCAAAGAAAAGTATAGAATGCGGCTACAGTATTTTCACTTTCTTAAAAACAACAAGAAGACAAAACCCTAATTACTAAAAAATGGTTTCTATATCCTATGCACAGGATTCACAATGAACTACAAAACAGGCCAATCCCAAGCCTCTGCTCCATAGACTAAACCTCAGAAAATCTCCCATTAAAAAAACCACGCAATATTATTCAAGTCAGGTCAGGTCATCAACCAGATCAAACATAACTAGGCTCCACAAATCCCAACAAAAACGATAAAGTAATTAATTTTTTTATTAGTTTTTTATATTTTTAATAAAAGTGGTGTAAAACTTTCCTAATATAGTTTATTAAAAATTGTCCTATGGGTACCCATTAACATGATCATTTAAATAAAAAAGCCTAGATTTTATGTTATTGTTTATTTTGTATTTATTTAGTACTTAAATGGCTGTTGATTAAAGACTTATGGTTAAAAAAATCAAATCATCTTACCCATATATATTGGCACATAATTTGACAATCATTCTTATTGATTAATTTATTGTCCTGTGTTTGCTGCATAATATACATAAATATATACAGCATGTTCGACCAGTGGACTATTGTACAGATTGATTGCCACGATCATTGGAATACCCTGCATTATGTCATGCACATATCGTACAAAGTTAAGGGGCAGGTTTGGCCTCACTGTGTCCCCAGCACCGGACTGGATCACCCACTTCTTCTGCGAGCCTTGTGCACTATGCCAAGAGTATAGGGAACTCCAAGCCCGAGGCATAGACCCTTCTCTAGGTAACCATGCATGCACTTAGATGCAATACGAAATAGATCATTTTTTGATGTGTTACAGTCTAAAGAACTCAAAGCATGATTCTGACTCTTCTTGGAACCATCTTTAATACTGCAAAAATAAGGAAAATCCAAATTCTTAAAGAATTTGAAACTACCAAAAATAATAATAATAAATTTGCAATGATGATATTGCACTTATGTCATCTTTAGAGATGACAGGCATTTTGCCATCTTTAGAGATTTTTTGAAAGATTGAGATATTACACTTGATGCAATAACTCTTAATAGTTGAGATTAAGAGTTAAAAAAAAAAAAAAAATAATCAATTTTGACTATTGAATAAAAAAAAAGTATTAAAATTTAAAAGTAAAAGTGGTAAAAAAAATATTTTGTGAGTGAAGTGGGGTAATTGCAATAGTTGCACCCAGTCTAAATCCATGTTTTGGGTGGAACGCTGAAATTTCAGTTTTATGTCCATTAAAAAAGTAATTTATCTACAATAGCTAATCGAATTCAGCCATGTTAGTTTTGGTTACACTGCAAGTAAATGACTTCGCGAGTATCAAAAGGAATAATGTTATTTGCACAAAGCATTATGCATGTGAATGTGATCTCTTATATCCAGAATTAATTATGATAATAAAGTATAATTTTGACAATTTTGTTTAGATAAGAAGGGCTAGAAAGGAGAATATGTCCAGAAGAATTGTAT